>NC_053025.1:560010963-560040064 GCF_003073215.2 Triticum urartu | reverse complement strand
ATCTTCTATACGACTCATGTTCGACCTTTCGGTCTTCCGTGTTCCGAGGCCATGTCTGTACATGCTAGGCTCGTCAAGTCAACCTAAGTGTTTCGCATGTGTCCCGAGGCCATGTCTGTACATGCTAGGCTCGTCAACACCCGTTGTATTCGAACGTTAGAATCTATCACACCCGATCATCACGTGGTGCTTCGAAACAACGAACCTTCGCAACGGTGCACAGTTAGGGGGAACACTTTTCTTGAAATTTTAGTGAGGGATCATCTTATTTAAGCTACCGTCGTTCTAAGCAAATAAGATGTAAAACATGATAAACATCACATGCAATCAAATAGTGACATGATATGGCCAATATCATTTTGCTCCTTTTGATCTCCATCTTCGGGGCTCCATGATCATCGTTGTCACCGGCATGACACCATGATCTCCATCATCATGATCTCCATCATCGTGTCTTCTTGAAGTTGTCTCGTCATCTATTACTTCTACTACTATGGCTAACGCTTTAGCAATAAAGTAAAGTAATTACATGACGTTTATGTTGACACGCAGGTCACAAATAAATTAAGACAACTCCTATGGCTCCTGCCGGTTGTCATACTCATCGACATGCAAGTCGTGATTCCTATTACAAGAACATGATCAATCTCATACATCACATATATCATTCATCACATCCTTTTGGCCATATCACATCACAAGGCATATGCTGCAAAAACAAGTTAGACGTCCTCTAATTGTTGTTGCAAGTTTTTACGTGGCCGCTATAGGTTTCTAGCAAGAACGTTTCTTACCTACGCGAAAACCACAACGTGATATGCCAATTTCTATTTACCCTTCATAAGGACCCTTTTCATCGAATCCGATCCGACTAAAGTGGGAGAGACAGACACCCGCTAGCCACCTTATGCAACTAGTGCATGTCAGTCGGTGGAACCAGTCTCACGTAAGCGTACGTGTAAGGTCGGTCCGGGCCGCTTCATCCCATGATGCCACCGAATCAAGATAAGACTAGTAACGGCAAGTAAATTGAGAATATCGACGCCCACAACTGCTTTGTGTTCTACTCGTGCATAGAAATTACGCATAGACCTATCTAATGATGCCACTGTTGGGGATCATAGCAGAAATTTAAAATTTTCTACGCATCACCAAGATCAATCTATGGAGTAATCTAGCAACGAGGGGAAGGAGAGTGCATCTACATACCCTTGTAGATTGCTAAGCGGAAGCGTTCAAGTGAATGGGGTTGATGGAGTCGTACTCGTCGTGATCCAAATCACCGATGATCCTAGCGCCGAACGGACGGCACCTCCGCGTTCAACACACGTACGGAACGGAGACATCTCCCACGCCTTGATCCAGCAAGGAGGAGGAAGAGGTTGAGGAAGAGAGTCCAACAGCAGCACGACGGCGTGGTGGTGATGGAGTGGCAGTTCTCTAGCAGGGCTTCGCCAAACTCACCCGGAGGAGGAGAGGTATTGGAGGGGAGGGGCTGCGCCAGGTTCAAGTGGTCTGGCCGCCCTCCCACCCCTCCACTATTTATAGGTGGGGAGAGAGGGGGCCGGCCCCCTTAGATCCCATCTAGGGTTGAGGGCGGCGGCCAAGGGGGGGAGGAGTGCCTCCCAAGTCAAGTGGAGGCCCTCCCCCTTAGGGTTTCCCCTCTCCCATGCGCATGGGCCTTGGGGGGGCTGGTGCCCTTGGCCCATTAAGGTTAGGTCTCCCCCCTACAGCCCATTCTGCTGTATTGGACGTGGTGGAACATTTTCCGGACCTCCGGACCCCTCCGGAATCCTCCGGAACCTTCCGGAAGCTTCCCGGTACAATACCGGAAAAAACCGAACTTTTCCCGGAACCCGAACAACAACTTTCCATATATAAATCTTTACCTCCGGACCATTCCGGAACTCCTCGTGACGTCCAGGATCTCATTCGGGACTCCGAACAACATTCGGTAATCACATACAAGTCTTCCTAATAACCCTAGCGTCATCGAACCTTAAGTGTGTAGACCCTACGGGTTCGGGAACCATGCAGACATGACCGAGACAACTCTCCGGCCAATAACCAATAGCGGGATCTGGATACCCATGTTGGCTCCCACATGTTCCATGATGATCTCATCGGATGAACCACGATGTCGAGGATTCAATCAATCCCGTATTCAATTCCCTTTGTCCAGCGGTATTGTACTTTCCCGAGATTCGATCGTCGGTATCCCGATACCTTGTTCAATCTCGTTACCGGCAAGTCTCTTTACTCGTTCCGTAACACATCATCCCCTGATCAACTCCTTGGTCACATTGTGCACATTATGATGATGTCCTACCGAGTGGGCCCAGAGATACCTCTCCGTTTACACGGAGTGACAAATCCCAGTCTCGATTCGTGCCAACCCAACAGACACTTTCGGAGATACCTGTAGTGTACCTTTATAGCCACCCAGTTACGTTGTGACGTTTGGCACACCCAAAGCACTCCTACGGTATCCGGGAGTTGCACAATCTCATGGTCTAAGGAAATGATACTTGACATTAGAAAAGCTTTAGCAAACGAACTACACGATCTTGTGCTAGGCTTAGGATTGGGTCTTGTCCATCACACCATTCTCCTAATGATGTGATTCCCGTTATCAACGACATCCAATGTCCATGGTCAGGAAACCGTAACCATCTATTGATCAACGAGCTAGTCAACTAGAGGCTTACTAGGGACATGGTGTTGTCTATGTATCCACACATGTATTTGAGTTTCCTATCAATACAATTCTAGCATGGATAATAAATGATTATCATGAATAATGAAATATGATATAATAATAACTAATTTATTATTGCCTCTAGGGCATATTTCCAACAATTATTTGTCCCATTTCAATAAAGTTTGTAGAAATTACGGCGAAAATACATTTTTAGCCATTTTCAAAATTGACTTAAAACCATAAGGAATTGGGAGAAACAATATATACAAAAAAGTTTCGCATTTGTTCAAGCTTTCCAACGCCATATCATTTGCTGCATTCGGACATACGGTTAAAAAATTAGCTTGAAAATACGAACTCGGTGGAACTTGTATCATTTTCTAAATTACTTTTAAACCGTTCAAAATTTAAAAAAATTTAACATGAAAAAGTAGCGCATTTTCGTAAGCTTTCTAACGCCATATTATTTGCCTCAATTGGATTAGCCGTTTAGAAATGACATCAAAAATACGAACTCGGGTGTTCAGTTTGTGAAATTATACGATTTTCCAAATTACTATTTATCCATAGGAAACTTTAAACATGTGGAAGGAGCGGTTTTGCAGCAGCTTTCTAACACCATATTATTTGCGTCATTCCGATAAACGGTTTAGAAATGCGATCGAAAATACGATTCACGTTTTTTGTATGAAGAAAAACGGTTTTCAAAGCTGCTCTTAAACCGCTTACATTTTGCCAAAAAATTAACTTGGGTCATGATACTGGTGTCCATAGCTTTCCAACAGTATATCGCAAGCCCCATTTGGACAATGTTGGCGGAAGTTCAACCTAACACTCGGAGAAGTTCACGTCGAACAACTCAGGCAGTAAAATTGCAAAAAAAAACGCAATTTCATCACGACCCGAGAGCAAAATCCGCCAACGAGCGAGATTCCTATTTAAAACCGGTATTTAGTTGCTAAAAAATGTTTCTAGATTACACTAGCATCATATAGAACACGACTAAATAGAATAATTCGCGGGGGAAGCCACAGTTGCGAAGATAGCCTGAAGGTCGGGTTCGTACAGAGGGAAGTCCAGGCGCATTACTTAGGCAGTCCAGGTTGTGATCAGAATATTATTCTGATCCCGTGATCGGAATAGTGTTTATGTATATATATTGCCATATGATCTGTTATGCTAAAGTAACACTTCATTCATAGTTTCAAGTATGAATCATAAACTTCATTGAAAACTAACAAACTATAATATCAGTCATTGAAGCAATTACAATTTATCATAACATCGGAAAGAGTCAATATAAGAGCTTTTCAGCAAGTCCACATACTCAACTATCATTTAGTATTTCATAATTAGTAACACTCACGCAATATTTATGGGTATGAAGTTTTAATCAGACACAGAGAAAGATAGGGGCTTATAGTTTTGCCTCCCAACCTTTTACCTCAAGGGTAATGTCAACAATAATAGTTCATGAAAACTCACATCCAATTAGCTATATATATCTGGATCTTTCCAACACATTGTGCTTGCCAAAGATAAAATGTAAAAATGAAAGGTGAAGATCACCGTGACTCTTTGCATGAAGTATAGGACAAGAATAAAAGATAGGCCCTTCGCAGAGGGAAGCAGAGGTTGCCATGTGCTTTTATGGTTAGATGCACAAAATCTTAATGCGAAAGAACGTCATTTTATATTGCCACTTGTGATATGGACCTTCATTATGCAGTCCGTCGCTTTTATTTCTTCCACATCACAAGATCGTATAAAGCTTATTTTCTCCGTGCTAATAAATCATACATATTTAGAGAGAAATTTTTATTGCTTGCAACGATGACAACTTACTTGAAGGATCTTACTTAATCAATAGGTAGATATGGTGGACTCTCAAGGCAAAACTAGGTTTAAGGATGTTTGGAAGCACACGTAGTATCTCTACTTGGTGCTAAGAATATGGGTAGCATGAGAGGGAAAGGTGATGTCTACTACACAACCTTCTTCTTGTAGATGTTGTTGGGCCTCCAAGTGCAGAGGTTTGTAGGACAGTAGCAAATTTCCCTCAAGTGGATGACCTAAGGTTTATCAATCCGTAGGAGGCGTAGGATGAAGATGGTCTCTCTCAAGCAACCCTGCAACCAAATAACAAAGAGTCTCTTGTGTCCCCAACACACCCAATACAATGGTAAATTGTATAGGTGCACTAGTTCGGCGAAGAGATGGTGATACAAGTGCAATATGGATGGTAGATATAGGTTTTTGTAATCTGAAAATATAAAACAGCAAGGTAACTAATGATAAAAGTGAGCATAAACGGTATTGCAATGCGTTGAAACAAGGCCTAGGGTTCATACTTTCACTAGTGCAAGTTCTCTCAACAATAATAACATAATTGGATCATATAACTATCCCTCAACATGCAACAAAGAGTCACTCCAAAGTCACTAATAGCGGAGAACAAACGAAGAGATTATGTAGGGTACGAAACCACCTCAAAGTTATTCTTTCTGATCGATCTATTCAAGAGTTCGTACTAGAATAACACCTTAAGACACAAATCAACCAAAACCCTAATGTCACCTAGATACTCCAATGTCACCTCAAGTATCCGTGGGTATGATTATACGATATGCATCACACAATCTCAGATTCATCTATTCAACCAACACAAAGAACTTCAAAGAGTGCCCCAAAGTTTCTACCGGAGAGTCAAGACGAAAACATGTGCCAACCCCTATGCATAAGTTCACGAGGTCACGGAACTCGCAAGTTGATCACCAAAACATACATCAAGTGGATCACGTGATATCCCATTGTCACCACAGATAAGCACATGCAAGACATACATCAAGTGTTCTCAAATCCTTAAAGACTCAATCCGATAAGATAACTTCAAAGGGAAAACTCAATTCATCACAAGAGAGTAGAGGGGGAGAAACATCATAAGATCCAACTATAATAGCAAAGCTCGCGATACATCAAGATCGTGCCGACTCAAGAACACGAGAGAGAGATCAAACACATAGCTACTGGTACATACCCTCAGCCCCGAGGGTGAACTACTCCCTCCTCGTCATGGAGAGCGCCGGGATGATGAAGATGGCCACCGGAGAGGGATTCCCCCCTCCGGCAGGGTGCCGGAACGGGTCTAGATTGGTTTTCGGTGGCTACAGAGGCTTCTGGTGGCGGAACTCCCGATCTATTCTGTTCCCCGATGTTTTAGGGTATATATATATAGGCGAAGAAGTCGTCAGGGGAGCCACGAGGGGCCCACGAGGGTGGGGCGCGCCAGGGGGTAGGGCGCGCCTCCCTGCCTCGTGGCTTCCTCGAAGCTTCCCTGACGTCTACTCCAAGTCTCCTGGATTGCTTCCGTTCCAAAAATAACTCTCCCGAAGGTTTCATTCCGTTTGGACTCCGTTTGATATTCCTTTTCTTCGAAACACTGAAATAGGCAAGAAAACAACAATTTGGGCTGGGCCTCCGGTTAATAGGTTAGTCCCAAAAATAATATAAAAGTGTATAATAAAGCCCATAAACATCCAAAACAGATAATATAATAGCATGAATACTTCATAAATTATAGATACGTTGGAGACGTATCAGCATCCCCAAGCTTAATTCCTGCTCGTCCTCGAGTAGGTAAATGATAAAAGAAAGAATTTATGAAGTGTGAATGCTAGCAGGTGCACAAGTTTGATCAATGATAATTTCAATCACCTTTTCTAGCATCATTATATATCATAACAGTAGCTCAACTCATAGGACTTCTCATGATCAAGTAACAAGCTATTCACATTGATAGAGGCGAGGGTCCCGATCTTTCGATGAGATGATAACTATCGATTTGGTGGAGACGACTTTGACGATCCGACTACAAACCTGCACGACGTTGCGCCTTAGCAATCGCTAAACCAATCTCCCGAGGTTACTGACGATGCTGGAAGCACGATCAGCCTGACCACGAAGGTCTATTCCTGCACGCAATCGAAGAACAAGCAAGAATATGATAATGCAATCTGAATATTGCGAATATAGATGAAGTATTGATAAAGGTGGGGATCCGAAGCGGTCTTGGTCTGGTCGTTGGACACAAACGAAGTACACGAAGTTGCAATGGCTAACTTTTAACTAAACAAATCCCAAGGAAAAAGCTACTAGATGGATCTACTTATATAGGAGCAAGGGGTGGCGGCCAAGGAGGTGGGAGGACGTCCCAAGGCAGCCTAAAACTAACCCTAGGTCGTACAAGGCTCATGGGCCCAAGTGGAGGTGATTGCAACACCTTTGGACTTGTTGTTTGACTCGGATTCTGCTGCAGCTCAGATTGTTTCGTCGATATCTCAATGCTCCGGACGAATTTGAAGGTGAATCCAATTGGGTTGGAAAGAGCACGAAATCTAGTTTCCAACAAAAAAAGAATCACCCAATTCGGAGTCCGTATGAAAAAGTTGTTCGTTTTGAGTCAGGTATGTCTGTGCAGTCCGAATCTGAATCCAGAACGTGAGAGACTTGGACTCTATCTTCTCTTGGCCCAAAAGTGACGTGAGAGGACTTTTTGAACACAACCTAAACTTCTCCTTTTCCCTTGTCTTCATATGTGGAATTGTACAAATGTCCCATACACCTGCAATTAGACAAAACACAAAAGTGTGTGAAGTATTTTTGTTCTGGATAACATAAATAGATTATTGAATAGTTTGCATTAGAAATCACCTGACAAATATGCATGTATGCAATATTTTTGGTCGTATCCAAGGTAGTCATGTCCTCATCACACATTGTTAAAGTATAGATCATAAACTTTCTTGAAAACTAACAAACCATGTTATTAGTCATCAAACAATTACAATTCATCTTATTTTCAGGAAGGGTCTATGTCAGAGCTTTGATTCAGCAAACTTCACATACTCAACTATCATTTAGTCTTTCACAATTGCTAACACTCACGTGATATTTATGGGTTCAAAGTTTTAATCAGACACAGAGAAAGATAGGGGCTTATAGATTCGCCTCCCAACCTTTTACCTCAAGGGTAATGTCAACAATAATAGTTCATGATGCCTTACATCCAATTGGATATATATATCAGGATCTTTCCAACACAATGTGCTTGCCAAAGGATAAAATGTAAAAAGGAAAGGTGAAGATCACCATGACTCTTGCATAAGGTATAAGACAAGAATAAAAGATAGGCCCTTCGCAGAGGGAAGCAGAGGTTGTCATGCGCTTTTATAGTTGGATGCACAAAATCTTAATGCGAAAGAACGTCACTTTATATTGCCACTTGTGATAGGGACCTTTATTATGCAGTCCGTCGCTTTTATTTCTTCCACATCACAAGATCGTATAAAGCTTATTTTCTCCACACTAATAGATCATACATATTTAGAGAGCAATTTTTATTGCATGCACCGATGACAACTTACTTGAAGGATCTTACTCAATCCATAGGTAGGTATGGTGGACTCTCATGGCAATACTGGTTTAAGGGATGTTTGGAAGCACAAGTAGTATCTCTACTTGGTGCAAAGAATTTGGCTAGCATGAGGGGGAAAGGCAAGCTCAACATGTTGGATGATCCATGACAATATACTTTATTTCAGATATAAGAAAACATAACCCATTACGTTGTCTTCCTTGTCCAACATCAACCTTTTACATGTCATATTTTAATGAGTGCTCACAATTACAAAAGATGTCCAAGATAGTATATTTATATGTGAAATCTCTCTTCCTTCAATATTCTTTCATGAATTGTTCAAGTGACCAATACAATGTTTGCTAACCTTCAATAAATTTACCACCTCTACTTCTTATATGTGAAGTCATTACTCCCCATGGGATAAGCATATGAAACATATATAATTTCAGATTTATTATATTCAATTCATTCAACCATTTACTCATAGGATATATGTGAAGCACGTGAATGAATAACAAACTACTCCGAAAGATATAAGTGAAGATCAATGAGTAGTTAAATAATTATTTAGCTATGTGAAGACTCTCCCATTTAATAATTTCAGATCTTGATATTCAAACAGCAAGCAAAACAAAATAAAATGACATCTAAGAATAGCAAACATCATGTGAAGAAGCAAAAACTTAGGATCAACCGATACTAACCGATAGTTGTGAAGAAGAAAGGTGGGATGCCAACCGGGGCATCCCCAAGCTTAGACGCTTGAGACTTCTTGAAATATTATCTTGGGATGCCTTGGGCATCCCCAAGCTTGAGCTTTTGTGTCTCCTTAATTCCTCTCATATCACGGTCTCCCTAAATCTCAAAAGCTTCATCCACACAAAACTCAACAAGGACTCGTGAGATAAGTTAGTATAAACCATTGCAAAAACCTTATCATACTCTACTGTAGCAAATCACTAAAATTATTATTCAACATTGCATACTAAATGCCTCTGCATATTTAATAGTCCTATCCTCAAATAGAATCATTAAAGAAGCAAACATATGCAAACAATGCAAACATAACAGCAATCTGCCTAAACAGGACAGTCTGTAAAGAATGCAGCAAGATCCATACTTCCCTAGCTCCAAAAATTATGAAAGAAAATTCCCACTGTAGTAAATTTATCAGAGCTTATTATGCAAAAGGTTTCAACATTTTATCACATTCTGACTTTTCTAGGGAATTTTTGCAACAAGCGGTAAACTTTCTGTTTTCAAACAGCAACATGTATACTTGTAAAATAGGCATAGTAAAGGCTATCAATGCCACTTTTATTGAAATAAAAGATGCAAAACATTGTTCTAAATAACATCAAGCAAATCCTAACAAAATAAATTGAGCGCTCCAAGCAAAACACATATCATGTGGTGAATAAAAATATAGCTCCAAGTAAAGTTACCGATGAACGAAGACGAAAGAGGGGATGCCTTCCGGGGCATCCCCAAGCTTAGGCTCTTGGTTGTCCTTGAATATTACCTTGGGGTGCCTTGGGCATCCCCAAGATTAGGCTCTTTCCACTCCTTATTCCATAGTCCATCGAATCTTTACCCAAAACTTGAAAACTTCACAACACAAAACTTAACAGAAAACTCGTAAGCTCCGTTAGTAAAGAAAAAAACCACCACTTCAAGGTACTGTAATGAACTCATTCTTTATTTATATTGGTGTTAAACCTACTGTATTCCAACTTTTCTATGGTTCATAAACTCTATTACTAGCCATAGATTCATCAAAATAAGCAAACAACACACGAAAAACAGAATCTGTCAAAAACAGAACAGTCTGTAGTAATCTGTAGGTTTCGATACTTCTGGAACCCCAAAAATTCTAAAATAAATTGCTGGACGTGAGGAATTTATCTATTAATCATCTTAAAAAAGAATTAACTAAATATCACTCTTCAATAAAAATGCAGCAAATTCTCGTGAGCGCTAAAGTTTCTGTTTTTTACAGCAAGATCGCAAAGACTTCACCCAAGTCTTCCCAAAGGTTCTACTTGGCACAAACACTAATTAAAACATAAAACCACATCTAAATGGAGGCTAGATGAATTATTTATTACTAAACAGGAGAAAAAAGCAAAGAACAAAAATGATGTTGGGTTGCCTCCCAACAAGCGGTATCGTTTAACGCCCCTAGCTAGGCATGATGATTTCAATGATGCTCACATAAAAGATAAGAATTGAAACATAAAGAGAGCATCATGAAGAATATAACTAGCACATTTAAGTCTAACCCACTTCCTATGCATAGGGCGTTTGTGAGCAAACAACTTATGGGAACAATAATCAACTAGCATAGGAGGGCAAAACAACCATAACTTTAAAACTTTAAGCATATAGAGAGGAAACTTGATATTATTACAATATGTAAAAGCATATGTTCCTCTCTCATAATAATTTTCAGTATCATCATGAATGAATTCAACAATATAACCATCACCTAAAGCATTCTTTTCATGATCTACAAGCATAGAAATTTTATACTCTCCACATAAGCAAAATTCTTCTCATTCGGAATAGTGGGAGTATCATAAGAAACTCGAATACTATAAATTGTTTCCACATTAAAAGAGTAATGTTCAGAAAAAGGGTAATCATAATCATGACAAGTTTTAATATAATCATCACTACTTTTTATAGCATACGTGTCATCACAATAAACATCATAAGTAGCAACTTTGTTCTCATCATAATCAATTGAAACCTCTTCCAAGATAGTGGAATCATTACTAAATAAAGTCATGACCTCTCCAAATCCACTTTCATAATTGTCAAAATAAGATTCAACATCCTCCAAAATAGTGGGATCATTACTTCCTAAAGTTGCACTCTTCCAAACCCACTTTCATCAATATAACCATCATAAATAGGAGGCATGCTATCATCATAATAAATTTGCATATCAAAACTTAGAATTTCAAAAATAATCATCTTCAAAAACGCATCAATGCTTGGGCCTTTATCATATCATAAGCATAATCACTCTAATCATTAATAGTATTGGGCAACCCTTCATAACGGCTAATACAGCTAACGCATATAAGTTGCCGATAAAAATCCGTATGTTTTTCTTTTGTAAAATTTTTTAGGCAGGTAATGTGGTTCGGGGTAGTGGGTTCTACATACTATAAGTAGGAGTCAAAGTTAAGCTTTGGAAGCCAACAAGGTACATGTTATGGTAAAGTATTCAATATCAACATGAGTGACTAATATCTTGATGGAAAACTCGAAACTATGGAAATACTAGCATTTTTTGCATGGTTGGAAATACTAGCAATGTTCATGCGTTGCAACGGATCATAATTAGAATAATACTTATTCACAAACTTGATAGAAAACACTCTAATTTTGATATACATATATCACTAGAGATATATTATGTTTCAATCAGAATATATTCCTTGGGCTGTTTTGGTGAGGTGAGGGAGGGATGTGGTTGGTTTTAAGATACTAATAATGGATTTTTCTACAAATTGGTAGAGAAGTGTGATGTTGGTGAGAAAAGGCAACAACTTACCTCACAATCGTTAGATGTAGATCTAATGGTCATAAATGACGGATGATAGACACACCATCATCACCAACTAAGTCTTCTGTAGGAGTACTAGCAAGATGTCCGTGCATTGCACAGAACATGAAGGTGCATTTTTTTTATAAAACTCCTATTGTGATTGACCCATGCGGGAGTAATCCCATGTGTAAAACCTAATGATATCGAGAAATAGGAGAGATAAGGTGAGGAGGAGTGGGGCGTGGTGGTGATTGGTGTCGGACTGAGCGGAGGCATGAGGGACTAGAGACATAGTTTGTTCCATAGGATTCCTTTTTTAATGCCAGAATGAGTGTGGAAAGGATGACAAGAGGAATCTTCCAACATGAGCTCACAAGTAGCACGGTTCCGGAAGTACTCTGTTTAGTGAACATACTCCGGATGATATGTGAGAACCTCGCCATCGCCACCCCATCTATCATCGGGACCAGATGCAGGCTTGATAACCCACAAGTATAGGGGATCATTTGTAGCCTTCTTCGATAAATAAGAGTGTCGAACCCAACGAGGAGCTAAAGGCAGAACAAATATTCCCTCAAGTTCTATCGACCACCGATACAACTCTACGACACTTGACGTTTGCTTTATCGGAAACAAGTATGAAACTATTTTGTAGGTGTGATGCTAGAACTACTTTGCAGAAAAACTGAAAGTGCGTTATATCAACTAGAGGGGGGTGAATAGGCGATTTTTATGAAATTCTTCACTGAGGAATTTGCCGGTGAGGAAATTCCTTAGCGAAGAACTACTAGCAGCGGAATGAGTACTCAAAAGTAAACATAACAGAATACAAGCATGTCATCATGATGAAATGAAGACAGGCACAGAGTACAGGTAGCGTAAGCACATGATAACACAGGATGAAGACAAACAGACTGAAGAAATTGAACTGAGGAAATTGAGAAAGTCTTCAGTCAAAGTCTTCAAACACAGATATGAACAAGCACACAACACAGTTATGAGGAAATGAAGAGTTGAGGAAATAGAACCAGTAAGCTTGGTGAAGACAATGATTTGGTAGACCAGTTCCAACTGCTGTCTCAGTTGTACGTCTGGTTGGAGCGGCTGAGTATTTAAACTCGAGGACACACAGTCCCGGACACCCAGTCCTGAGCACGCAGCTCAGGACACCAAGTCCTCACCGTATTCTCCTTGAGCTAAGGTCACACAGACCTCCCAATCACATCGTGGTAAGTCTTCAGGCGACTTCCAAACCTTCACAAACTTGGTCACTCGGCGATCCACAATTCCTCTTGGATGCTCTAGACCATGACGCCTAACCGTCTGGAAGAAGCACAGTCTTCAAAGGTAACAAGCGTCGGATCCACGCAGGATCAATCTCTTTAGTGATGCTCAATCACTTGGGGTTTGTAGGTGTTTGGGTTTGGGTTTTTCCTCACTTGATGATTTTTCGCTCAAAGTCCTCGGAGGATGGGTTGCTCTCAAATGACAAGTGTCAGTTTCTCTCGGAGTAGCCAACCAGCTAGTGGTTGTAGGGGGCGGCTATTTATAGCCTAGGGAGCAGCCCGACATGATAAGACATAAATGCCCTTCAATGATATGACCGTTAGGTGGATAGATATTTTGGGACAGCTGGCGCATAGCACACAACGGTCGGAATTTTGAGTAGCAAAATCCTCAGGGCTATCATGTTCCTCACTGTGTAGGCAATCCGCACTGGCGAATTCCTAACTCCTTAGTCAGAACAAATTCCTCAGAGACCAGAAGAACTTCGTCTCTATCACTGAAGAATATGACTGAACTGTATGAGATTTCCAATGGCTTCACTCGAAGGGATTGGTAGGTGTAGGATTTTGAGTTGAGCATCACATGGAAATTTTTCCTTAGTATTTCCTCGACCCCCTTTAACAGTACGGTGTTTCCTATGACTCAAGAAAGAGAAAATGAAACTACGAAAACAAAAGTCTTCACGCTTCATGTTCCTCGAATGAATACCAAGTCTTCAAGGTCACACCAATTTCTTCACTTTCAAAGTCTTCAGAAAGTCTTAACCAAAGTCTTCAGACGAAGAACTTCATTTTTAGGGGTCGACTTTCTCTGTAAATATCAAACTCCTCATAGACTTATAGACCTGTGTACACTCATAAACACATTAGTCCCTTAACCTATAAGTCTTCAATACACCAAAATCACTAAGGGGCACTAGATGCACTTACAATCTCCCCCTTTTTGGTGATTGATGACAATATAGGTTAAGTTTTCAATGGGGATAAACATATGAAGTGTAAATACTGATATTGAGAATTTGATTGCAAGATATAGAGGAACCCCCCCTGAAGATGTGCATAGTGAGGAATTTGCTTTTGAAGCAATGCACACTTGAAGAGTTGAAACATGGAGATCTCCCCCTATATGTTGTAATTCATACACGCATTTGACATATAACAGTGGAGAATTTGAAATGCATGATGAAATATGGTGACTGATGTAATTCAGCATATGTGCAATAATATTAACGAGGAATAAGCATGCAGAAAAATGTATCAGAGCACCATCGGGTTTAAGTTTACAACTCGATCCAATAAAGTCTCAGAATAACGAGAGTTGTAACTTGAAAAAAATGACCATATAGAAAGACCCGCTTGAAGACTAACTCAAAATTCCCCCCCCCCTTTGTCATCAAATGACCAAAAGGATCGAATATGAGGACTAACGCCCCTGAAGAATATCAAGTTGATGAAGGAGCGCCAGTGTTATTGGGGTCGTTTGTTGTAGTAGGGCCTGCCACAGTGTCGTCCAAGTCTTCATTTTCATTAGTGTCACGCGATGAAGAATATGAGCTGGCCACCAGAGAAGGAACCTTGACCTTCTAGAATTTCTTCGGTGGAGGTGCAGACCAGTCAAAATCTTCCTTGAGACCCATTTTCTTCAGATCATCTTCACCATACAGATGTGACAGGATTGCCTAGGTGCGACCGAAGACTTCATGGAGGTAGTAATGGTTTTTCTTCACTGCATTGTGTGTAGCAGTCATGTTGTGAAGAAATGAACCAAACTGACGCTTAACCCATTTGTGATTTCGATCCACCTTCTGGTGAAGACTAAGCAGAAGCTCATGATCAGTCACCACACGAGGAGCAGTGGCTTGAGGAGTAGACTTGTGTGCATTGGCAGAGTCATGTGTAGGAGAGTCATCATTGGTGGAATAAGAGGCAGCTTTGCGAAATTTACCGTCCAATGGACGAATGCCTTCAACTATAACAGCTAGTGCCTTTCCCTTTCCATCAACCGAGGAATAGGTCTGCTTGAGAACTTCAATCGGGGGCAAGTAGCTGAGGTGATTCTGAAAATCAGCTTTGTAGTTGAGTGAAGACCTTGTCCTGAGGAATCTCATAATCCAAGGTGCATAAGGCTTCAGCTCAAACAGAGACAGTGCAGCATTTGACAGAGTCCTCATGAAGAAATCGTGAGAATTGACAGGAATGCTGAAGAAATCGTGATAATTGACAGGAATTCCATGAACGATGTTGAATACCAGATTCTTCATGATGCCAACAATTTCCTCATCAGATGAGTCGTGGCCTTTGATAGGACTCATTGTCCTCGTAAGAATACGATAGACAGTTCTGGGCACATAAAGCAATTCCTTCACGAGGAATTTGGTTCTTGGTGCCTGACCTGGCTTCAACGGTTTCATCAGAACCTTCATGTAGTGATTTGTAAGCTCAGGTTCACTGTAGATGCAACGAGCTTCTTCAAGTGGAGTACTGAGTGGTAAGGCATGAAGCAATTCAGAAACTGGTGAAGTGTAGTGAGTGTTTTCAGACATCCAGTCCAGCACCCATGAATTCACATCGTCAGAATATCCTGTGATGTGTAGTGTTGCATAAAATTGAAGAATTAGTTCTTCATTCCAATCGCAGATGTCAGAGCAAAAGTTTAACAGTACAGCGTCGTGAAGAACACTGAGGACTGGTGCGAAGCACGGCAGAGATTCCATATCCACGTGAGGAATATGCTCATGGTAGAAGATTTTCTCTTTGTTGAACAACACTGAGGAATAGAAATTGGCTTGACTAGCAGTCCAGAAACGCCTCTTCCTAATGCGAGCAGAATTATAAGGGTTGTAGTCTTCGAAGAATACATGCTCGCCGAAGAAATTATCAGCCTTGAACTTTTGCTTGCGTGAGAATGGATCCTTGGGCTTGGGCAGAGGAGTGTTAGTGAGTTGCATCACGACCTCAGGAATCGCAATCTCAGGTTCTTCAGGCTGAGGAATTTCTTGTTCCTCTTCATTGGTAGTCTGCGTCTTCAGATGTTCAGCAGCAGCAGTTTCTTCAGCACTAGTGGCTGGAATTTCCTCATATACAGATGAAGTGGAGTGAGTTTCTTCAGAGCCCATTTGAACAGTTGGTGCAGGCGACTGAGGTATTTGCTGCAACCGTGTGAACATTGGAGAGTTTGGATGCTGACTTTCCCAGAATTCATCACTTATTACGGGTGTGGAGTAGCCAACGTCCACATCTTCATCTTCCATTTCTTCAATGCCAGCCTCTTCAGCTATGAACTGATGCATGGGCGAGGAGATGACTGGTGTTGAAGGGATCATATCCACTTCAATTTCTTCATCGATCTGCTCTAACAAAGCAGCAGAATGATTTTCTTCATCAGATCCGCTAGGGATCTCATATTCTTCACCAAAAGGAACAAGGTCCTTTGATGGCCTGGTTGAGATGGGAACAACATCAATGGGAGTAGCAAATGAGCTTGCCATAGGCTTCATCTTCTTCCGAGCTGAAGAATCTGAAGCAGCTGATGCTTTCCTTTTCTTCACTGCTGCATGCTCCGCAGCCTTGGTCTTCTTCACATCTGATGCAGATGGAAGGATTGGAGTTGGTGTAGGTGCAGGAGGAGTAGAGGAATCTGGCTGATTTTCTTCATTTTCTTCAGGTGCACCTCTAGTGGGTGCCCTGGCAATTTCTTCAGTGGCTGGAATGCAGTCATCAGCCCTGGAACTCACGTTTTCTTCAGCAGCCTGATTGTCATCAGCGGTGCTGGCATTTTCTTCAGTAGGCTGAGCAGATGCTTCAGCCTGAGGAATTTCCTGTTGTGTTGGGGCTGCAACATTGGAGGTGAACTGTTCTGTTATCTTTACAAATCTGACTTTGGCTCCCAGCCAGTCAGCATAATAGCGACCAAATTCATCACTCAGTTTCTTGATTTCTGATTGGAGAGCAACAAGTTCTTCAGGTGAAAGCTTCCGAACATTTTGCTTCAGAAAGCGCTTTTTCTTGTACTGCGCTTTCTTCACCCTCCTCCCCTGTTCAAATTTCCATTTCTCTTCTTGTATGAAGTGAGTCAGCAAGTGAAGTTGGCCAGGAGTCAGCTTGAAATCAGGCATGGGAGTGTTGGGGTCCTTGTGCCAAACATCAATGTATTCGAGGATCAACTTGGGATCCAAAAGCAGTGGCACATCTGTTCCCTTGGCTCTAGCGTCCCTGACTTGCCTATCTCTGATGATTTCTGCAAGTTAATCATCATCAGCTTTGTCTTCATCAGACGGCACTTGGAAGGCAACTTGCTTCTTCTGAGGAATAGGGCGAGGACCTCGACTAGCAGTGGCCTTTGTCTTCAGTAGAGAGGGTCCCGTTGAGGAAGTTGGTGCAGCTGAGGAACTAGCTGAAGCTCTTGAGGCAATGGACATGCCTGCAGTCCTTTGGCACGAGGCAAGATGCACAGGTGCTGAGGACTTTGTTGGAACAGCTGAGGACTTTGCAGGAGCTGAGGATTTTGAGGGAGTAGGAGCAACATGAGGAATTGGCTGTGAGGGCTTTGAGGATTCTGGCCGTGAGGGCATTGCTGAGGAGCTTGGCCTTAAGGGCATTGTTGGTGAAGCACTTGGCTTGCGCGCAGGCTTCTTTGACATAGCCTGCTTTGGCTTGACAGCAGAGGTAGCAGCAGCAGTAGAGTCTTCATTGAATTTCCTCACTGCTTCTCTGGCTTGCTTAGCTAACTTGGCTTGGCGCTTGGCCCATTCGTCAGGATAGTCCTCACCGTGCTTGAGGCTGGTGGGATCAGCTATTTGGCCAGGTGCCAATGGAGGTCTTGGGCATGGAGGATTGAGTGCGAATTTCTTCATGTACTTGGGAGTGACATATCTGTACTCCCTCCACTCTCTAGCCCATCTCCTCTCTATCTCATGAATGCGCACCTTGCGCTCATTCTTGGTTTCCTCAGTAGGTGTGCAGTACCCAGCATATATTTCATCAGGGATCTCAAATGTTGTATTGACCTCAGGCCTCTTTCATCCTTTCTGTGGCTTCTTACTGTCAGCCATTTTCTTCAATTGAGGAATTTGGACAATTAAATTCTCTAAAGAAGTATGCAACTTTTCTTCGAGGAACGCTGCAAATGAGTTAAGTTGATGAGAACCTAGTGATTCAGCAGCAGACATGAGTACCTGTGAATAGAGTATAGTTGCGAGGAATTTGGAGAGGTCATATGCGTTCTTAGAAGGTTTTTCAAAAAGAACAAGTTTGAGGAATTTGACCAGATGAGTCTTGAAGAATTTCAGTAAGCGTTCTTTTCTTAGGTTCCAGAATTGTATAGATCGACGATCCACACAATTGAGGAATCTTGAAGAAAAATGATGCTTACAGAAACGAATCAAGAACAGATGACTTGTGAGGTGTTTAGTGTGTGAAGATATGAAGAAAAACACCTTTGAAGATTTTGTAGATAATCATTCGAATCAATGAGGGCAGTAAAAGTAAATTTTAATTACCCTGGATGAAGAACACGACGAATAGTGAACTGGAGAGGTGAAGTTCGTCTGTGTAGATCTTCCACGCCCTAACTCGGCGGAGGAAGACGGCTACGGCGGCGGCGGAGTGAAGATTTCCGCGGTCGGCGCGAGTATGTCGACGACGAGGTCGAGGCAGTGAAGCTCTTCCTCACCGGCGATGATGAAGTAGCTGCGGCGCTAAGGTTTGAGAAGCTCGAGCTGGAGAGAGATCGAGCATAGTAAAAGAAGTGAGGAAGGGAAGGAGGGGTATTTATAGACATGGTGAAAAACTGTTCACCCGAAGAAATTGGATGAACGTGCCCCTGACCCTTCTCATCCGCTTGACATGTGTCACCCATGTACTGAGAGGTGGAGATCGTGTGCGATCGTGGGTGAATGGATAAGTGTATCGTAGGATGCGGAACTGTTTGAGCGGCAAAGACGAAAAATTAGATAAGATAGGTTTTAAAGTTCCGTTCGCAATTTCATCAGCTGACAAGGACACAGTGAAGATTTTGAACGAGTTTCAAATAGAACACACATGAAGAATTTGTGAACAGATTGGGTTGAGTATAGCATAGAGAGGAAGGGTCTGATCACATTCACTCAGCAGAAAAACCAACTTGAAGAATTAGCAATAAGTGAATGCTGTAGAGGACATAAACTTATATATATGTATAGCCAATGAAGAAAACCGACGGAAACAGTGAAGACAGTGCAAAGTTGAAGAATATGATCAATTGAGGAATTTCAACTTTTGGTGGTGGCGTGACCCACCGTATAAGAATGATGATTTCAGACACCGCGTACAATTATCGTAGGGTTGTGAGAATCAAATTCTTTGTTAATTTCTTCACACTAAGAGTGTTATTCTTCATTGGTTGAAGAAAAACGTTTCTTCATGTGTTGCACATCTAAGTCATCAATTTTGCATAAGTGTTAGGATGAGTGTCCTTTTCAAAGAACATTCGAAGATTCTAGGATATTTAGCTCACACCGCAACTTGCTAAATCTCTTCTCATCCAAGGGCTTTGTGAAGATATCGGCTAGCTGTTCTTCAGTCTTCACATGATCAATAGAAATGTCGCCCATCAACACATGATCACGAAGAAAATGATGACGAATCTGAATGTGCTTTGTCTTCGAGTGCTGAACTGGGTTGTGAGCAATCTTGATGGCACTTTCATTGTCACAGAAGAGAGGCACATTCTTCATGTTGACGCCGTAGTCCTTGAGAGTTTGCTTCATCCATAGCAATTGAGCATAGCAAGAACCAGTGGCAATGTACTCAGCTTCTGCAGTAGATAGTGATATGCAGTTCTGTTTCTTCGAGAACCAATAGACCAAAGATCGTCCGAGGAAATGACATGTACCAAATGTTGACTTGCGGTCCACACGATCACCAGCATAGTCAGAGTCAGAATATCCAACGAGATCAAAAGCCGAGCCCTTGGGGTACCATAATCCAAGTGTTGGTGTGTGAGCTAGATATCGAAGAATATGCTTCACAGCCTTATGGTGTGATTCCTTCGGTGTAGCTTGAAATCGGGCACACATGCAAACACTAAGCATTATATCTGGCCTAGATGCACATAAGTACAATAAAGAACCAATCATGGAGCGGTATACCTTATGATCGAAGTCAATACCATTTTCATCAGTGCACAGATGGCCATTTGTGGGCATAGGAATTTTGATGCCTTTGCAATCTTGCATGCCGAATTTCCTCAGTACATCCTTGAGGTATTTCTCCTGAGATATGAATATGCCATTGTTGTTGACGAATTTGAAGACCTAAGAAGAATTTCAACTCTCCACCATAGACATTTGATATTCTTCACTCATCATATAGGCAAATTCATCACTATAACGTTGGTCAGTACAGCCAAAGATAATATCATCAACATATATTTGGCACACAAACAATTCACCATCATAAGATTTAGTGAAAAGAGTAGGGTCGAGTGAACCGGGTTTGAAGCCTTTCTTCATGAAGATTCCTTCAAGGTATCATACCACGCCCGTGGGGCCTGCTTGAGGCCATAGAGGGCCTTGTTGAGTCTGAAGACTTTGTCAGGATTCTTTGGATCTTCAAAACCTGGGGGTTGAGCAACATATACTTCTTCCTCAAGCTTACCATTGAGGAATGCACTTTTCACATCCATTTGATATAAAGTGATATCATGATGGTTAGCATAAGCAAGTAATATGCGAATAGCCTCAAGTCTAGCAACAGGTGCAAAAGTTTCATCGAAATCAATTCCTTCAACCTGTGTGTAGCCTTGAGCTACAAGCCATGCCTTATTCCTCACCACAAGGCCATTTTCATCTTGCTTGTTGCGGTAGATCCACTTTGTGCCAATGATATTGTGCTTGCGAGGATCTGGACGTTTGACCAGTTCCCAGACATTGTTGAGCTCGAACTGATGTAATTCTTTTGCATGGCCTGAGTCCACTCAAGCTCCAGAAATACTTCATCTACCTTAGTGGGCTCTGTAATAGAGACAAAAGCATAGTGCCCACAAAATTTAGATAAATGTGAAGCTTTTGAGCGTGTGCGAGGACCTGGCACTTTGATCTCATTGATGATCTTTTCAACTTGCACTTCTTTTGCAATGCGAGGATGAGCTGGTTGTCGTTGAAGAATTTGATCAGCATTCTCTTCAGCACCATTTTCTTCAGTATTTTCTTCAGGTGCATTAGCTCGACGTTCTTCATGTTCTGGAATGAATTCTTTAGCAGATTCTTCAGTAGGAATGACATCCTCAGTAGCCTTGAGCTTGATAGTTTCCTCAGGTGCTGGTTCATCTATCACAGTAGGTAGGTGCTCTCTTTGCGAGCCATTAGTTTCATCGAACCGCACATCTACAGTTTCAACAACCTTGTGAAGAACGTTGTTGAAGACTCTGTAGTTGTGTGACTCCTTTCCGTAACCAAGCATAAAACCTTAATGTGCTTTCTGTGCAAATTTTGAGTTGTGATGAGGATCTCTAGTCCAACATTTAGCACCGAAGACTTTGAAATAACTTACATTGGGTCTTATCAGTGAGGAGTTCATAGGCAGTCTTCTTGAAGAATTTGTGAAGATATACTCTGTTGATGATGTGGCACGCAATATCAATTGCCTCAATCTAGAAATGACGAGGTGTTTTGTATTCATCAAGCATAGTGCGAGCCATCTCAGCAAGAGTCCTGTTCTTGCGCTCCATGACGCCGTTCTGCTGAGGAGTATAAGGAGCAGATAACTCATGAGTAATACCAAGTTCATCAAGATAGTCATCGAGACCAGAATTCTTGAACTCAGTGCCATTGTCACTTCTGATGTGCTTGATCTTCACACCAAAGTTGGTTGAAGCCCTCGAGGAAAATCGTTTGAAGACTTCCTGCACTTCATGTTTGTAAGTAATAATGTGTACCCATGTGTGTCGAGAGTAATCATCAACAATAACAAAGACATATTGAGATGCATCATTTGAAACTGCAGAATAATGGTTAGAACCGAAGAGATCCATGTGAAGCACTTCATGGACGAGTGTGGTCATATAGTCTGCTGATGCTCCTTATGTTCATAAACTCCCGCCAGATCACATAGGTATCTGATTTGTGTAGCGACCAGACCTCAAACGTCCAATCTCTGTGCTCCGGTGTCATCCCTGGATCAGTAATGCTGACACCACACAGTACTCGGAGGATTTATAACAGAGTAGCAATCACACACTTATTACATCGAGTGTCTCAATAGAGAACTTATTACAATAAATATGGCTTAAGGCCATCTAATAACGATAACAGCGGAAGGCTTGGAAGATAAGTGAGTCCATCAACTCCAACGGCATCACTGAGTATAGAACCACGACCTAAAAACTCCTTAATCGTCGTCTGAAAAGTCTGCAACATTAACGTTGCAGCCCGAAACGGGTCAGCACATGGAATATGCTGGCAAGGTAACACATAGAGAAATGGAATGAAACAGCTATACTATATGCATATTTGGCTGGTGGAAAGCTCTATGGTTACAGTTTTTGCGTAAAGCCAATTTTTCCCTACTTCAAAGAAATAAATTTAATTACTATCATGGTGGTTGTTAAACATTGAGAATGGTTGACAGCATTCTCAATCCCAATTAAATCATCATAAACCCAACAAAATTAATTTAGTAACATGTTGAGATTCACATGATAATCCAAGTACTAGATACTCAAGATGTCCATAACCGGGGACACGGCTAATCATGATTAGTTTTACACTCTGCAGAGGTTTGCGCACTTTTCCCACAAGACTCGATCGCCTCCGTTTGGTTTCTCGCACTACATGGTGTTTGAGAAGACGGATGACCGAGACATAGTCTTTCAGAAGCGCTAGCACCTTACGATGGGTAGACCGTACCACCTATAACCCCTACATCTGCTAGTCTACCACTGTAAGAGTTCGCACGACTTAGTCAACTATGCTAGAGCCCATAATAGCTTGTGGCTGCACACGGAAGTTTCTAGCATGAATAATCTCATGATCCCTTTGAGCCTGGGTGGCGGTCCAAAATAAAACAGGCAATCCTGGAATACCCAGGTGCCTCAATCCACCCAGATGTGTGTTTAAGTTGCCACCTTAGATAAACCATTAATTAACAATCTCACATCTGTCATGGATATCACTCACCCAATCCACGTCTACTAGCATAGCATGGCAATAAGCAAACGTAGAAGTAACTCCCAAAGGTTTGATAATAAAAGGTAATAGGTACTACCTCAACTACTTCCCAAACCCACAATTTAATTAGATCCTAATCATGCAATGTGTAAGGATTGATCTAATGCAATAAAACTGGGTAGTAGAAGGTATGATCAAAGTGTTACTTGCCTTGCTGATGATCCGGGAAACCTAGCGATTCGAAGTAACAAGCGGCGCACTCCGGGTACTCTATCGCAAACACACAAGCATACAATAAGTACTCAATAATGCACAGGTAAAACTCAAATAAGAGATCTAACCAGAAGTTCAACTTAAGAACTCCGGTTGGCAAAAAGAATCAAATCGAACGAAGCAACGAAAGACAAACGGCAAAAGAAACAGGCTTCGTTTACTATTCTGGATCTAAGGCAATTTTTACAGAAGCAAAAACTTGTTTAAGTTGGTTAAATGGAAAGAGGGTTTCGAGACGAAACTCCAGGCGCTTGAATCGCCTGATTCCGATAAACGAGCGAAAAGATAAACTAAAACGAAAATCGGATCAGAAATCGCGATCAGAAAAATCATGATTATTCGAGAAAAAGAAAAACGACGAACAGTTTAACGAACGAACGTTCGTTAACTGGATCTAAACGACGAACACGTTCGTTAAAACGCACGAATCGAGCGAACGCTCGCTAAATAGAATAAACCGAAATAAAACTGATCTGATAAAAAACCGATTAAAAACGGGTTTTCTAAAGAAACCGCCGGCGACGGCGGCTACCTCGGCGGTGGCGTCCGAGCGGGCGGGGCGGCGCGGCGAGCGGGCGAGCGGGGGCGGCGGCGGCGGGCGGCGGCGGCGCGGGCGGCGGGCGGCGGCCGGGCGAGCGCTAGGGTTTGGCCGGCTCGGTGGGCTGGCTCGGGCCCCGGGCGGCGGCTTATAAGGGCTGCCCCGGGCGGAGTCCCGCTCGGGTACGGCCCGGAGTCGGTTCGCGTTTTTTTAAATAATAACGCGCAGAAAAACAAATAAAAGAAATACTAAACGGACTCCAAAAATCCCGAAATAATTTTCCCCGACTTCTGAAATCAAGGCGGACAAAGTGAACATTTATTTGGGCTAAATGCAATTTTGAAAAACGCGCATTTTTCCTAAATTCAAATAAAATAGCAAATAAAACCAAATAAAATCTTATTTGATTTTTTATTAAATCCTCAATATTTCTTTATTTTGGGAAATTCATTTTATTCCCTCTCTCATATTTTTGTAATAGAAATTATTGAAGATAAAATAAATAAAATCAAATGATCCTATTTTCAAAATTTGAGACAACTCAATTATGAAAATAACGAAATCCCCAACTATCTCCGAGGGTCCTTGAGTTGCGAAATTTTTCTAGGATCAACCAAAATGCAATAAATATGATATGCAATGATGATCTAGTGTATAACATTCCAAATTGAAAATTTGGGATGTTACAAACCTACCCCCCTTAAGATGAATCTCGCCCTCGAGATTCGGGTTGGCTAGAAAATAGGTGAGGGTGGTCCTTCAGCAAATCTTCCTCTCGCTCCCAGGTGGCTTCATCCTCGTGTGGTGGCTCCACTGAACTTTGCAAAACTTGATAACCTTGCTGCGGGTTACTCGGCTGGCATACTCAAGAATCTTGACTGGTTTCTCCTCATAGGTCAAATCACTGTCCAACTGAATCGCTTCCAATGGCACTGTATCTCTAGTGGTATATCAGCCATCTCTGCATGGCACTTCTTCAACTGGGAAAACGTGGAATACATCATGAACTCCTGACAATCCTTCGGGCAATTCCAACTTGTAGGCCACTTCTCCCATACGTTCCAAACTCATATGGTCCTACAAAAGTGGCGCTAACTTTCCCTTAACTCCAAGCTTTATTCCCCGAAGTGGAGATACTCGAAGATAAACTCGGTCTCCGACTTCGTAAACTGTCTCCTTGCGTTTAGAATCTGCGTAGCTCTTCTGCCTGGACTGGGCTACCTTGAGCCTATCGCGAATCAACTTCACCTTCTGTTCAGACTCCTTAATCAAGTCAGGTCCAAACAACTGGCGGTCTCCAACTTCGTCCCACGACAACGGTGTCCTGCACCTCCTTCCGTACAAGGCTTCGAAAGGGGCCATCTTCAAACTGGATATAGCTATTGTTGTAAGAGAACTCTGCATACGGCAAATTCTCGTCCCAACTAGATCCGTAATCTAGCGCACAAGCTCTTAGCATATCCTCCAAGATCTGGTTGACTCTCTCAGTCTGTCCATCTGTCTGCGGGTGGAAAGCTGTGCTAAACTCTAGTCTGGTTCCCAAAGTCTCATGCAACTGATTCCAGAACTTTGAAGTAAACTGGGTTCCTCTATCTGATACAATGCTCCTTGGAACTCCATGCAGACATACGATCCTGGTCATGTATATCTTTGCCAACTTTGCACTGGTATAGGTAGTCTTCACTGGAATGAAATGAGCTACCTTTGTCAAACGATCGACTACAACCCATATCGAGTCATAGCCTGAACGTGTTCTGGGCAATCCTGTAATAAAATCCATGCCTAGCTTATCCCACTTCCATTCGGGTATGCAATGGTTGTAGCAATCCTGCTGGCTTCTGATGCTCTGCCTTCACTCTCTGACATACATCACAAACTGCTACGTACTCCGCAATATCCTTCTTCATTCCGGTCCACCAGAAAATATCCTTCAAATCCAAATACATCTTGGTATTTCCTGGGTGAATCGAATATGGTGAATCATGGCTCTTGCAGAATTAGCTTTCTAATCTCCGGATCATTTGGTACATAGACACGGTCTTCAAACCATAAGGTATCGTGCTCATCCTCACGAAATCCCTTAGCTTTTCCTTTGCTAATTTTCTCCTTAATAGAAGCAATCTCCTTGTCAGTCCTTTGGGCTTCTCTGATTTTATCCATCAATGTAGACTGAATCTCCAATGCTGCTACATAGCCTCTTGAAACTATTTCTAAACATAACTCTCGAAGATTTTTGGCTAACTCCCTTGGTAATTCTCCTCATTAGGGTGTTGACATGGCTCTTACGGCTTAATGCGTCAGCTACTACGTTAGCCTTTCCGGGGTGATAATGCAATTTCATATCATAATCCTTGATGAGCTCCAACCATCTCCTTTGTCTGAGGTTCAACTCCTTCTGTGTGAAAATATACTTCAAACTCTTATGATCCGTATACACTTTGCAATGGTTTCCAATCAGAAAATGTCTCCAAGTCTTCAGTGCATGCACTACGGCTGCTAACTCCAAATCATGTAGCATAATTCAACTCATGAGGCTTAAGCTGTCGTGAGGCATATGAAACAACTCTCCCTTCCTGCATAAGCACTGCTCCAAGTCCTCGTCGTGAAGCGTCGCATACACCTCATAATCCTTGGTCTGGTTTGGCAAAATTCAACACTGGTGAAGTAACAAACGTTTCTTCAACTCCTGAAAACTAGCCTCACATTCCTCCGTCCATATGAACTTGGTATCCTTCTTCAACAACTCAGTCATAGGCTTCGCAATCTTTGAGAAATTCTCAATAAACCTCCGGTAGTATCCTGCGAGTCCAAGAAAACTCCGGATCTTCCCACGGTGGTTGGTGCTTCCCACTTGGTCACGGTATCACTTTAGTGGGATCTACTGTTATCCCTTCTCCGGATATAACGTGTTCGAGAAATCCAACTTCCTTCAACCAAAACTCACATTTGCTAAATTTGGCATATAATTGATGTTCTCTAAGCTTTCTAAGAACCAAACGCAAATGTTCCTTATGCTCCTCTTCATTTTTGAGTAAACCAGGATATCATCAATGAACACTACGACGAACTTATCCAAGAACTCCATAAACACCTTGTTCATCATGTTCATAAAATATGCAGGTGCGTTAGTCAGACCAATGACATAACTTTATACTCGTACAGCCCATACCTGGTGGTAAAAGCCGTCTTGGGTATAACCCGTTCCCGAATCTTCAACTGGTGATATCCTGATCGCAGATCGATCTTGGAAAATACCTTAGATCCTTGCAACCGATCAAACAGATCATTGATCATCGGTAGTGGGTACTTGTCCTTGATGGTTACTTCATTCAATCCTCGATAATTGACAACCATCCTTAACGATCCATCCTTCTTTTCTACTAGAAGTACTGGCGATCCCAAAGGTGAAGAACTTGGGCGAATATAACCTTTATCCACTAACTCCTTAATTTGCTTCTTAATTTCCAACAAATCCTTTGCAGGCATCCTATATGGTCTCTTTGATATTGGCCCTGTGCCTGGCAATAGCTCAATCAAAAACTCAATATCTCTATCCGGTGGCATGCCTGGCAACTCTTCTGGAAATACTTCGGGGAAATCCTTCACTACTGGTACTTCCTCCTGCACAACTCTGGTTAAACAATTTATTTGAGTCCTCTTTGGCACATGTCGGGATATATACTTTATCCTTCTCCTTCTGGGGTGGTAAGCAAAATTGACTTACTAGCACATTCAATATTCCCTTCATACTTTGATAACCAATCCATGCCTAATATCACATCCAATCCTTGATTCCAATACTATTAGGTCCGAGGGAAAAACATAGTTACCAATCCTTAATGGTAACCGATCACACCATAGACTAGCCATATATTCTGCTCCAGGCGAGGTTACTAACATGGGTGACCTAAGGGCTTGGGTTGGCAGTTTATACTATCCACAAATCCCCTTGATATGTATGAATGCGATGCACCAGTATCGAAAAGAACGAGTGAAGTAAATGACTTAACCAAAAACTTACCGATTACTGCATCCGACTACTCTTCAACCTCCTCCACATTAACGTGGTTCACCTGCCCCCTGTTGAAATGGTTCGGCTTCTTCCCAGAGCTTCCATTGCCATTTCCATTCTGTGATTTAGGACATTCATTGGCATAATGTCCGGTCTTCTGGCACTTAAAGCAAGTGACTTGGCTCAGGTCTTTCTTGGCTGGGGTTGATGTGTTGGTGCGGTTCTGGCCGTTGCTTCCTCCATTCCCATTACCATTCTTGGGGCCATTGTGATTGTGCGTGCTACCTCCTCCATGGGTATATTGAAAATGTCCTCCGGGTCTAGGGGTAAAACGTGGCTTCTGCTGAGCTCCTGAATTGTACTTTCCTTGTGCATACTTCCTCTTGCGATTTTCAATTTGCTGCTGCTTCCCTTCAATCATAAGAGCACGATCTACCAACTCCTGGTAGTTGTTGAAGGTTGCTACCATCAACTGCATGCTCAACTCATCATTCAGTCCTTCCTCCTGCTTTGCTGCATCCGTAGCAACGTCATCTGGGGCATAACATGCTAATTTACTAAAGTCCTCCACATACTGGCCAACTGTCCGTCCTCCTTGGCGCAAGTTACGAAACTCACGCTTCTTCATGGCCATAGCTCCTGCTGAAACATGGGCAGTTCGAAAAGCCTACTGAAACTGGTCCCATGTGATAGTATCGACAGGGAAAGTGGCTGTGAAATTCTCCCACCATGATTGCTGCGGGTCCTTCAAGTTGATGTGCGGCAAACTTCACCTTCTCCGCATCATTGCATCCTACTGTGGTCAACTCTCTAGCTGTCTTGCGGAGCCAATCATCTGCTACTATCGGCTCGGTGCTACTGGAAAACACCGCGGATTCAGCCTAAGAAAACGGGCTAAGTGATCAACAGGTGGTGGTGGTGGTGGTGGGTTGTTGTTCCCCTGATTCTGATTCTGGACTAGCAACTGCATCAATGTGTTCTGCTGCTGGATCAACTAGGTGAGCTCCAGTGGAAAGGTAAATCCGGGGTTACATCTCGAAGGCATCTGAGGGTTTAGAAAAGATGAGATTTAAGAATAGAGGGGGTCTAAAGCGAAAACACTACCCATATGCACATGAGGCAAAAGCAAACAATTCACTTCATTCAATCAAACAAGGGCATACATCGA
>NC_053025.1:559944271-560009963 GCF_003073215.2 Triticum urartu | reverse complement strand
CAAATAAAGGTCGCGTGAAGCCACAACAATATCTGCGCCAATCACTCAACCACCTGCAACGAAGGGCAGCACAACTCTGATTTTAAAGAGAGCTGCGAAGAAGAACTATACAAAGCTGGTGCCGTGGATGATCACCTAACAGACCACCTGTCGCCCGTCATTGTTACCACATGGATCCCGCTGCCGTAACTCTGACTCCGCAACAACAATCTGAAGGAAATATGCCCTGGAGGTAATAATAAAGTTGTTATTTTATATTTTCTTATATCATGATAAATATTTATTATTCATGCTAGAATTGTATTAACCGAAAACTTGATACATGTGTAGATACATAGACAAAACACCGTGTCCTTAGTAAGCCTCTACTAGACTAGCTCGTTAATTAAAGATGATTAAGTTTTCTAACCATAGACATATGTTGTCATTTGATGAACGGGATCAGATCATTAGGAGAATAATATAATGGACAAGACCCATCCGTTAGCTTAGCGTATTGATCATTCAGTTTTATTGCTATTGCTTTCTTCATGTCAAATACATATGTAGCGACCCGACCCGAATGGATCGAAGTTTCTGTGCTTAAATGTCATCTCTGGATCGGTATGCTGACACACAGTACTCGAGGATTTATAACAGAGGTAAATCACATGTATAGAATAACGTATATATTATCACCTCAATCCATATAGCGGAAGAAACAACAAAGCTGTGGAGTCCCAACAACACAAACGGCAAAGTTGAATGTAGACATCGTAACCTTAATATATCATTTACTCGTCGTAAGAATCCTGCAACATGAGATGTTGCAGCCATATAGGCCAGTACATTGAATGTACTGGCAATTTCACACCATAAAGTAATAATGAGAATTGTCTATCTTTATATGCATATTTGGCTGGTGGAGGCTCTAATTTTAAATTTTACATAAAGCTATTTTTTCTCTACAACAAAGGAATATATTTTATTTACTACTAAGTTAAATTACCCATATTGAGAAGGTAACCCCAACTCAATCCCAAAATCATTAATAGCCCAACAATTTCATTAAATAGAGTGATGAGATCAACCAATAATTCAAATACCATATACTCAAAGTCGTCCACAACCGGGGACACGGCTAATCATGATTAGTTTGTACACTCTGCAGAGGTTTGCACACTTTTCCCCACAAGACTCGACACATCCATGATCGGATGATCGAGACATAGTCTTTTTTGAAGCATTAACTCTTTACTCTGGGTAGACAGTACCACCTACTTTCCCCTATATCTGCTAGCCTACCACTGAAAGAGGTCACACAGCTTACTCAACTATGCCAGAGTGCATAATGGCTTGTGGCTGCACACGGAAGTTTCTGAGCATGAATAATATTATGATCCCTTTGAGCCTGGGTGGCATACCATAGGACGATCACACGGGTACTTCGGGATATCCTAGGACAACACTGGATTACTCCAGATGCCCGCAACCAATCCACCCAGATATGTATTAAAGTAGCCACCTTAAGTTTGCCTTAGTTAAAATCTCTCACAACTTACATGAATATCACATACCAATCCCGTATACGAGCATGGCTAAGCAATATGTAACAAACGTATAATCCCGGGGTTGATAAAAGACAATAGGTTCCTACCTCATCAACTACTTAACCATAACCACATGTTCACAATCCTACTCATGCAATGTTTGAGGGTTAAAAACTAATACATAAAAACTAGATAATAAAGGGATATGTACTGTTGATGAAGATTCTTCGCACTCAAAATTTCTGATAGTTCTACTCGTCACACTCCGTTCAATCTATCGTGAGCAAGCAATTATAACCACACATAAGCAATCACTCAAATACCCAAAAGAAAAGGCAAAGAAACATTGCAAAAACTCCAAACGAACTAAATCAAATTATTTTACAAGATCAGATCCTAATTTCGTTGAAAAAGTGTGGTGATGGCTCAAGATGATAGATTACGTCTAGGGATTCAATTGCAACAAGGAATCAATTGAAAATGCGCTACCGTTTATAAGATATGATCAAATGAATGTTCAAATAGTTTGAAAGGTTCCAAAGTTGAAACTAATGATGCTACTAGATGTAGGAAGTTAATAGGAACATGTAGGAAGAAGAATTACTAGATTGGAAATAACAAATCAAAAGATATAAGTAATTCAACATAGCATTGAATCTGCTTAGAATGTTGTGTGATAAATCTTTGTGGACTAGCAGAGTAATCTGACTATGATCAAAATTATATGTTGGAAAGATGATACTAATTGTTCGAACGGAAAGATTACTTCAATACGAATCCGATGCAGTTGGGATCATCGGAAACGGAGCTACGGATAAAAAAATATGATCAAAAAAAGTTTGAATATGAATCTGAACAATTTCAAAATTTGAAAGTTGAAAAAAGTTTATTTGATAGATTCACTAGATAGGTGGAATCAAGACAAAAATGTAGGCGTTGGTTTTATCTAATTTGAATGAACGAGTAAAAAATTATGGCTATTTGAAAAATCAGGATCAAGCTGTTTTACGGAAGAAAAATATGTATGACTCAAAGAATTCTATGTCTAATGTATAAATACAGAGACTGATTGATAATCTAATTATTCTACCGTACATTAGTCTAAAAATAATAAGCTATGGAACTATAAAAAATACGAAGAAAGATACCTTAATAAGGTAGAGAAAAGATGACTTCACAAAGAGAAGACAACTTTTAGAAGTCCCATTGTTGAGAAGAAATATTTTTTTTTTAGTGAATCTAGTCAAACCAAAATATTGATTGAACCCGAGTCGGATGATTTTTGGAAGCTCTATGGGTCTATATTTATAGGTGAAAGAGAGACTTAGAAATTAAAGGCTAGACAATGTGGGACTAAACGTAGACGAAATATAGAAAAGAGAGAAGAGGCGCGCCATGGGCCAAAAGTTCGGCCGGCCACGTGCACGCACCACCGCTGCGGTTTTTTTTTATTATTTCGGCCAAAGTGGAAAAAAATGGCTGGCTAGGCCTGGCCCATGTAGGAAAAAAAAGACGGGGCGCCCGCTGCCACTGTGCTATGCATGTGGGTGACAAATAATTATGGCCTGCATGTACAGTTTTTTTAAATAGAAACATAAAGGAAAACTGAATAACGAAAATAAAATAAAATTTTATATAGGCATATTATATATCAAAATTTTCAAAAAAATATTTTCTGAAACATGAAATATTTTCAGCGGCAAATAAATTCCGCAAAATTTAAATAAAACAAACAATGCTACTGTTGCAATAAAACCTAATAAAAATCATTTTTAAAATACCAAAATGATTTCAAATTTATTTTCTCCTAATTTTACATTGAAGGGAATCATTTTACCCTTATTTCCATTTATTTTATTTTTGGAGAAAAATAATTTGAATAAAAACCAAATAACTCCAAATTGAAAATTGAGTTTCAAAATAACTTCAAAGGACTTTCAATTTGATTCTTTGAAACTTCCAACTCTCTTTCTTAGAATTTAAAGAAGTCATTTTATCTTCTCTCTTGAAACTCATTGAGTTGCATAAAGTTTCCGAATTTGAAATAGTTCCAAATGGAATTCAAATCTTTTCAAACCCTTTTCATTTATTTAAATGGAAGGATTTATATCATCTTCACTCCAGGGTTTTGTGATGAAATGAAGTTGAATTCATGGAGATCATAAGTGCAAGGTGAAACTTTTGGGAAGGTCATTTTATTCCCTCTCATTCAACTTTCAAAAGTTTCAAATTTCCACTCAATTTCACACCACAAATCACACAAGCAATCAATATTACTTAATTAATAGAACATTCCAAAATTTAGAATTTTGGGATGTTACAAACGTAGCATCCTTCAAATGAATCTCTCCCTCGAGATTCGAAGAGGCTAGCAAGAAATAGGTTAGGTTCGGGGGTCTTCTCAAAATCCATCGATCGTCACAGGGGGTCTGGGGTGCTACCACCCTTAGAAGCATGGTTACAGTTCCATCAAAACTCAGGTACTACATCCTTATAGTTGGCAGTGTCGATCTTCTCAGATCTTCAGGATAATTCCTTCTTTGGGCTCTTCCGGTAGTGGCATAACCTTTTTTCCCTCAATTCTTGTGTCCTTTCATCTTAGTAAGGTCCTTCTATGACTGGGTCTTCTTATCTGATAGGTCTGGCGCCAATACTAAACAACTATCGATATCTCATGGTGGTCATCAAAGAATTTGACTGGGTCCCTGCAGAAAACGGGTCTGGGCTTCATTCTCATCATATAACCTACGGTTGGCAACAACTGCCTTGTACAAGGGGAAAATTGTTATACCATTCTAAGGTTCAAACAAGGTTTTGATCGTCATCACTCTACTATGGGTAAGTCACTCAGATTTACCATCCCATATAGCAGAGACGAATAATAATAGTAAGTCAGCATGGTGATCAATCCATTCCGCACCCAAATCATTACCTTGTATATGGTTTAGCGAATCTCGCATTCTAACACTCGGTCATCCTCACAAGCATTGCAGAATTTCTCTTGTCGGCGAACTAAGTTCGGATAACTCCATGGATTCTACAAAACAAACATCTATCGTTCCTTCACAACCCTCAGGTTTTGCGTAACTCCTATAAGATCGTCTATTGATAAAGGCATATCCTCTTCCAGGGTTTTTCCTTCATCAAGAGTGTGCTTGCTTCTTGGCAGGTCCTGGAGCCTATGGGTTATGGGCTCACCCCATCACATTTATAGTTTCGACTCATCCTGAGGTTACAATTGCTCCATATTACCAACATTATACCTCCTTTATATCCAATAATACTTCACCCCTTCATATTCTTGGGGTATCCCACAATTGCTTCATTCTAGAAAATTATTTCAAGTCCCAAGCGTATAATACAAGCATTATTCTTGGCACTTGGGGGCTAATGTACATCTCCTCAAAAGTAACAGTAATTAAAGTCCCGGTTCACCTTGGAAAGGTAAACCGGCCCTTGGGGACTACACAGGCGAAAGTCACAAGGATATAATGCTAGAGTACCGGTTCATTTTTAATGGATCAACCGACCCTTGGAGGATAAGTATGCATAAGTATGGTATTATGAAGTCCCGGTTTTTGATCACTATCATAAATCGGCCCTTGGGAGCTACTGGAATTGGTACGTACAATTGGACTTAAGAGAGAAAAGGATTTGCACTTACTTCATAATGTTCCTTCATCAAATTCACTAAACTGGTTTCATAGTCACGGTTTGAGTACAGACGGTTCAGAAAACCAGAATGGAGCTCTTGGGCGTTAAGGTGGGCATAGCTTGATAAATCAGTGCTCCACTTGCCTTTCTCCATGGCAGCACGTTCTTCTTTGGCACTATGTTTTGCCAATACAACAGGATGGTCAGGGGATGTGTGCCCAATGCCAGTGATGATAACCTCATCTTCCTTGTCGCCAGCAGCTTTTTCTAGAGTTGATGGAATATCAGTAGCTTTCACTGGACTAGAAGGCCCATCATCAGTCCGGACTAGACTTGCCGGTTTATCAGCTTGCACAGTGGTATCAACTTCTGCTTGTTCATCAACATTATGATCTTGAGGGGGAAGTTCATCAAATGTGGCCTCAGTATTTGGACCTTCCGGTTCCGTAGTCAGCTCTGGTTCAATAACCACATGGTCGGCAGACGATTTATTCACTCGAGCCTTCTTACTGGGTCTAGCCTTGGCTCTACAAAGAACAGATGCAAAGGTTAGCATAGCATACAAAGTATAAAGCGTCAAAAGATTGAGTTGAAATATTTACCCAGCAACGGTCTTAAGAGGAGGGAGTTGTGTGGCCGTCGATTCGCCGGATGATGAAGGAGGTGTCACCTGATAATTCGAATCAGACGGATTAAGAGGTTGTCGGAAATAGCCTGCCTTGCGATAAGAAGTGTTATAAGTGGGTGAGACCTCAGGTCGGCGTTTTCGAACCGGGGTGTTCAGTAAACCGGTCGAAGTGACCGTTTGGCCGCTGTGCCGGGTTGTGCGGCGAGCCTCGTGCTGCTGCTTCTTCAAAATAAATTTTGGATCCAAGTGAGCAAGAGGGTGAGAAAATCTTACTTTCCGGACTGCTTGATGGATTTTTTGTGTTGGCAGAGGGTCTGAACTGGAGGAAAGGATAATTACCTCTGCATCGTCAGCTTGGCTGCCCTCAGCGTCCTCCTGATAAATATCATTGTCAATGAGGTGCATGAAAAGTGAACCAAGTGAATCAAGTTCTACCTCTGCTTCCGGTTCATCAGGGTCATCATCAAGCTCTAAACCGATGGGTTCAGTTGCCTTTCTCTTTCTGGTTTTCTTGATAGCTTTCGTTTTAGGTCAAGAAGGCTTCACCGCTTTCTCCTGAGGTTTCTTTTTCCAGAACGGATCATCACCCTGTTTAAAAATGGGCAGAGGGTATTCAAAGTTGCACAGTTCAAAAATAGCAGGTGTAAAGCGGAAGCAAAAACAATACTTACAACGGGCGATTTGTTCTGTGTATAAAAGGGACTTAACCCGGTCTTGCTACAGACAGCTTCTAGCTCATTCAACATTTTCTTGACAGATTCAGTAACTTCCTCATCTGTTAGCTGAATGTCAATATGACGTTGGGAGTCTTTTACGTCTCCAGTGTACTCCCGCATTAAACCGGAGTAGTGACTTAATGGCAAGATACTCCAGGATATCCAGCAACGGACGAAGTCCACACCTGTTAAACTGTTGGCCATGCAAGCTCTAAGCTAGGCGAGTTGTGATGCGTACGAGGCCCGTTCCTTGGCACTTAGTCGTTGCGGAAGCGGATGAGTATTCGCGAGCCGGTGAGCACGGTAACCCGGCAGAGGGTTCTCATCTTCAGGAGAGGTGTCCTTGCAATAGAACCAAGTTTGATTCCACTCTTTTGGGTGACTGTGAAGTTTGGCGTGAGGAAAACTAACATCCTTCCTTTTCTGAATGGAGACGCCACCAAGTTCAGTATTGGGCTCGTCTACGAATTCAGTGCGACGGTTTAAGTGGAAGAAATCCTGGAACAGCTCGACAGTCGGTTCTTCTTGTAGATACGCTTCACAAAAAACCTGAAAGTTGCAGATATTGGATACATAGTTGGGTCCAATATCTTGAGGGTGGATCTGAAAGCTGGCAAGTACATCTCGGAAAAACATGGATCCAGGCGGTTTAAAACCACGGCCTATATGATCAGCAAACACCACTACTTCAGCCTCTCTGGGGGTAGGAGGATTTTCTAGCCTAGGAACTCGCCACCGGATTTCATTTTTCTTCGGTAAGGTACCAATTTTGACCATTCCGTCCAGTTGCTCCTCTGTAACCCGGGAAGGGACCCAGTTACAGGAATAGAACCGTTTGGCCATTGCAAGTGAAGAGCTAGAAAGAAAACAATGCCAGTTTATGATTCATTAATGACAATGCATACGGTACAACAGGTTGAGGAAAAAGGAATTCAAGCATATAAAATTGATAAACAGGAGGAAGTTATAAATCACCTATGACAGAGTGTTTTTAAGTGGTAAAGCGATGAATGGTTTACAAGGGGACTAATGGCATATGACAGATTATTTTCTATAGAGATAAATCGCCTGTGCAGGTAAAGAAGGTATAGATCTGAAGCAAAAAATGGCTAAGTGAAGAAAAATAGGTTTCACAGAATCACGTTTGCGTTTTGGATCTACTACAAGTCAGGAAAAGAAAAATATTTAGACCTAAAAAAGGTTGGTCCTGGAGCAGTTCATTAAGGTACAGATCAAAGTTTTTATGTGTACAAAGGCCTGATTTAACAACCAAGAAGGAGAGAACTAGAGCTATCACACGGAGCATATCAAGCCTAAGGTCTACTGTCTAGGGACTGGCGAAGAATGAGAGAGGAATTCCATGAACCTGTAGGAACCCTAAAAATGGATCTAGAGAAGAAGGAGGGAAGGACTTACTGCGACCGCGGAAGCAGCGGAGGTGCGCTGCGGTGCTCTAGTACGAACAGGTCGATGCAGCGGCCGACGGTGAGGCAGAGGCGAGGCTTGACAATGGCGGGGGTGCTCGAGTGCGGAGACGTCGCGAGGAAGAAGAAGGGATGAAGAGGCAACAAAAAGAAAATAATGGGACCCTCCGCCTCTATTTATAAGGGTAAAGAGATAAGCGACAGGCGCAGGAATCGAGGAGCCCAAAAAATGGATAGATAACAAGATTGTTGCCTCTATTGTCGGATTCTCATTAATAAAGGAGTATCTTCGGCTTTAAATAAACAGGTGATGTCATGGCGGTTTACTACAAATACGGAGGATGACGTCAGGGCAGTTTACAAGATCTATGCGAAGTTGCAAGGGGAGGAATTTTTCTAAGTGTTGAAGATTGACATGAACAAGTTCAAATCAATTTGGGGCCTAATGTTGGGGATATTACTACTGGACATAAACCGGCTAGGAGTGGCCGTGTTAACTCTATGAGGATTAGAAGCCCAGGAAGACAAAGGATGGTGGCGCTTTATGAAGGCCCAAGGCCCAAAGGCGGGTTAAGGCCCGTAGATATAAACCGACATTATCATGTAACTTGTATTCTAAGATAGGAGGAATAGAGACCGAGTTGGACACGTTGATGATCCGGCCTCGGGACTCTATAAACCGACGGGCGTCGACCTATGTATATAAAGGGACGACCCGACGACAGTTTAGGGACAACACACAACAACTCGAGAGCCCGGAAAAGCGGATTCGCTCCCTGGTCATTGAAACCCTAGCAATTCCATCACAACTGGAGTAGGCTTTACTTTCATCATAAGGGGCCGAACCAGTATAAAACTCTCGCGTCCTTTGTCCACTTTAACCCCTTTAAGCTAACCCGTAGCGATGGCTCCACGACTAAGTCCTTTCACAAGGACATCTAAAAAACCACGACAAAAGGTCATGTCGAATTTTTGTATGACTTTGATGCATGCACGCATTTTTATAATCAATTTGTTTATTATTACCGCGCAGACGTTCATGATGGTCAGTGGAACGATGGTGGATAGGTGGTTGCGGTCGGCGGTGCAGGACATGAAAGAAAATAACCGGACAGAGGTTTTATGTCTGTGTCAAAAATGCAAAGGAATAGTGTGGCTCGACCCCTATGACGATGGTCGTGTCGAAGCGCACCTGCTCATCACTGGTTTCATGGATGGCTATACTCGGTGGATAATTGAAGATGAGGATGACGATGGTGAGGACGCCGACGGGGCAGGCAATGACGACACGGGGCAAGACGAAGAGATGATCGATAATGGCGGCGGGGAAGAGGTCGAACATGGCGACGGAGAAGGGGACGGACATGGCGGAGGAGAAGGGGCCGGACATGGCGGCGGAGAGAACGTGGAATCCACGCAGCAGAGTTCGTCGGTACTAAGTTCAATCGTGCAGGACCCTCATGTTCAAGCACTGCTTCTCAAGGAGACGAGTACTAAGAGAGGTGCTTCTAGAGAGGAGGCTAAGCTGGAGCAACTGGTGGTAGACTCGAACACTCCATTGTATGATGGTTGCAATCCTGAGGTGACCCGCTTGAGTTTCACGCTCCAACTCCTGAAGACGAAGGCTAAAAACAAATGGACCAACACTAGCCTCGATGAGCATCTCAAGTACCTAAAGGATGTTCTTCCCGCGGGGAATCTATGTCCTACTAGTGTTGATGAGGCCAAGAAGATCGTGTGCCCTCTTGATCCGCCGCACTTTAGATACCATACATGCATCAACGATTGCATAATTTATCGGAAGGAGCACGTGGAAAAAACAAGTTGTCCGGTGTGCAATGCTTCTCGATACAAGAAGGCCGGGAAGAAATGTCCCTAGAAATTTGTATGGTACTTACTGATCACTCCCCGTCTCCAGCGGTATTTCGTAGATCCCAAGGAAGCAAAGCTAATGCGCTGGCACGCGGAGAGGAAGAAGCCCGACGATGGAGATGATCCGAAGCTGAGACACGTCAAGGATGGAAGACAGTGGAGAGCGTTGAACAGCTTCTATCGGTATTTCGAATGTGATGCAAGGAACATCATGCTCGGCGCGTGTACCAATGGCATGAATCCGTTTGGCAACCAGAACACCAACTATAGCACATGGCCTGTGTTTGTATGGATGTACAACCTCCCCCTGGTTGTGCATGAAGTCGAAGTACATTCACATGATCATGCTTATTCAAGGGCCGAAACAACCAGGAAATAATATTAATTTGTATCTGGGGCTACTTCAAGAGGAGTTAGACACGTTATGGAAAACACCGGCCAAGACATGGGACGCCAGCAAAGGCGAGTATTTCTACATGAGAGCCGCGCTGATCACGACGGTGCACGACTATCTCGGTTACAAATATGTCGCAGGCCAGGTGTTCCATGGATATTGCGGATGCACGCAGTGCATGGATGATACGACGTCTCAGCAGCTAATGTCAAGGAAAGATGGCGGGTCTGGGAAAATCGTGTACATGGGGCATCAAAGATGGCTCAAATAGGACGACCCGTGGAGAAACCATGGAGATCTATTCAATGGTCACGCTGAGCATCGAGGACCTCCACATAAGCGGAGCGGTGCCAAAATCGATGAGCTGTTGAAAAACTGGAAGGAGTGCCCTGCGATTGGAAAGACGATCAAAAAGGCATCGGAGCCGCTGCTGAAGGTATGGAAGATGAGGTCTGTGTTCTGGGACTTGGAGTACTGGCACAAACTCGATACACCTCATTGCCTTGATCAAATGCATATCTGTAAGAATGTCCTTGAGAGCTTGCTCGCGACACTGATGGACATGCCGGATAAGACCAAGGATGGGCTGAAGGCAAGAAAAGACTTGCAAGATTTGAATGTCAGGGAAGATCTGCACATGCTGCCCCGTAAAAAGTCAGACAAGACAGAGACGGAGAAAGAGGCACGGGAGAAGAAGGGCAAGAAAATAAAGAAAGAGGATTATTGCCCCCTTCTTGCTTCACCTTAAGTCAGGCTGAGATCGATCAATTCTTTAAGTGCCTTGCCGGAGTCAAAGTTATTTCCGGTTACTGTGGCAAGATAAGAAGATATCTAGACATGGACAAGAAAAGGTTCAGCGGGATGAAGTCCCATGACTTTCATGTGATGATGACGCAGATACTACCTGTTGCCCTTAGAGGGATAATGGAAAAGAACGCCCGTGACACGCTTATTGGTCTCTGCAACTTTTTCGACGTCATCTCTCGAAAGTCGATCAGTGTGAAGCAGCTCCGAAGGCTACAAGAAGAGATCGTTGTGATACTGAATGAGCTTGAGATGTACTTCCCGCCCGCGTTCTTTGACGTGATGGTGCATCTGTGTGTCCATATTGTGGACGGCGTAATAGACATGGGGCTGTCATTTCTGCACAACATGATGCCGTTTGAGAGGATGAATGGGAACATCAAAGGATTCGTTCATAACATGTCCCGTCCGGATGGAAGCATCGTCCAGGGCTATCTGACACAAGAGTGCATCTCTTTCTGTGAGAATTTTCTATATGGCGGAGACCAGCCGCCTGGTGTTAGTGTTGGTTTGCCCTTTAACAAGCACGATGGGAGGCTCGAAGGAGAAGGTCACTCCAACGGTCATAGGGAACTGCACGTGGCATACTCAGATTGACGCAACGACTTTGACAGAGCAAACTTGGTAGTGCTACAACACCTAGACGAGGTAGATCCTTTCGTGGCACTGCACAAAGAAATGATCGCAAAGAAGTATCATGACCGGGGGGTATGCAGGACGGACGCTGAAGTTACTAGAGAGCACAACTCCACTTTCCTGCATTGGTTCAAAGAGCATATTATTGCTAATCCCCCGGAGGAGGGCTCTAAGGACGGATTGCTCATATACGCCTTAGCACATGGCCCCTCGCCCAACCTCATAACCTATCAGGCATACAATATCAACGGATACATGTTCTACACGTAGGCCAAAGATATGGACAGTGATGATCAAAACTCAGGGGTGATGATGGAATGCATGACCGGCAGCGACAATGGCGCAACTGAAAGATTTTACGAAAGGGTCGAGTAGATCTGAGAGCTTGACTACTCTGGACTGCACAACACGGCGATGTTCCGTGCCAGATGGGCTAAGAATGTCGAAAGAGAAAACTGGAATTTCACTACCATGACTATACCCGACGCCAAGAGCGCTACCGTGAACGCTATCGCAAAAAACGAGCCATGGGTACACGCTAAGCACGTGACACAATGCTTCTTCATAACCGACCCGCGTAATCCCAGCCGTGTTTTCGTGAGGAGAGGCAAAAGGAACATCATTGGAATGGATGGAGTCGCCAACGAGGAAGACTACAATCAGTACAGCAACCCAATGAGGGAAGATGGCGATGATGATGAAGTATACGTCAAAAGAAGAATCAATACTACATTACGTAAGAAAAATTGTACTCCATGGAAAAGGCAAAGTCACAATGAGGGGCTCAATTATTCTTCAACAAACAAGAAAGGAAAGAAGCTAACTCAAAAACGAAAACGTCAACGCTGAGGAACCATATGTTATCGGTCCAATGATGTAATATATATGTTCCTATTTTGTATACACACTTAGCCATTATTATGCATGGGTCCAATGATGTAATATATATGTTCCTATTTTGTATACATATTTAACCGTCAAATGATGCAATATATATCGCCTTCCCTTCGTTCACTGCTCTCGGAAAAAAGAAAAGAAAAGTGAGAAAAAATAAAGGAAAAGAAAATAGAAGGAAACAAACAGGAAAACTGTTATATAGGTACTGGTTATAGCAGCAACGCTTTTGTGAGAAAAGAGCTACAACTAGTCAAGATAGCAGTAGCAGTTTCTACACGAAACCGCTATAGCTACATGGAGTAGCTATACCGCGTTTTGCCTAAACGCGCTACTGCTATGCCCACTTAACCCCCCAAATCCCCACTCCTTCCTTCATCCCGCCTCTTCCCCCCCAAATCCCCACACTCTCTCTTCCCCTGTTGCGCCGCCGGAGCCCTGCCCTCGCCGCGCCTCTGCGCTTGCCCCCTACCCCGGTGCCGGTTTCGGCCCCGGCTCCCGACCACCCACGGCCCCGACCCCTCCTCCGGCCCCGGCGCTCGACCCCAACCCCGACCCCTCCCAACCTCGGCCGTCGTCGGGCCTGCACCCTCTGTAAGCCCCCCACCACTCCTCCTCCCTCTGATAGCTAGGTTTTTTGGTTAATTTACTTAGGTTTTAGTTAGGGCAGATGGTTAATTAGGTTATATATTTAGTTATGAATTTAGCTAGGTTTTTTCTTCAAGTTCTATATTTTTCTTCCTTTTATATGCAAATTTGAAGTGGACATGTGATATGTGGACATGTGATGTTTTGGACATGTCATATTTGGAATTTGGACATGTCATTTGGACATGATGATTACGTGCTAGGTAAATGATCTGAGTGGCCTATGTTACGCCGGAATGTTGATTCATTTCCGTTCCGGTGAATTTCAGGCGCTCGATATGTCCATTTCTTTTAGCAAAGGTCATGCCAAAATTTTTCGTGAATTTTGGCATGATTTGTGCTAGATAGTAGGCATATCAAGTGCCGGGAGTTGCTGGGAAACGACATTCCGGCAAACATAGATATTTTTATGTCATTTCTCATTTTTTCATTGTTTTGGAATTAAACGAGGAGACTTAATCATAGGAGACAATGTCGAACAACGAAGAAACCGGGCCTTCTGACCAAGATGCAGACGAGATGGATTATGATGGTGAACAAGAGTACCTGGACTTTTTGACTGCTAAGCAACGTCAAGGTTTGTAGGTCGGCCTCGATGATGGTACTGACGCCGACATCGACACTGACGGCGCCGGCACCGATGGCGGCGCTGAGACCGGCGGGGAAGGTACCGGCGAGGAAGGTACCAGCGCCGATGCCGCTACCGAAAAGAAGAAGCAGAAGAAGCATAGGATACGAAAACCTAACAAACTAGGGATTGGACGACTGGTGATCACAAAGATGGCACCTGGCAAGTTTGAGCCCTTAGAGTCGGAAGAACCTCGCAAGTGCTATGGGAACCAAGTAGGATGCATCCTACGGGAATGCGTGAGCATCAATGACGATAACTTAAGGAGTAAAGAACATTTGACGTAGTTGCTCCTGATGAAGTTGCACAAGAGATTCAAGTTCCCCGACCGGGATGATAACATAGAACAACAGTGGGATGATCCAAAGATGAAAAAGATTGACAATCACGCCATGGGCATGTTCAACAATGATTTGGCCTCCTGGAAAGGAAGGGTGAAACGAGCTATTGAGGCTGAGGAACCACTGTCCAAGATTCTGGAGGAAAATTCGACACTTACGGAAGAGGAGTTCGAAAAGTTCAAGGACACTTGCGCTACCGAGGTAGCCAAGGCTAAGGCTGCGAAATTCAAGAGCCTTCAGCAAAGGAACACGGGGAAGCATCACCTCGAAAGCCGTGGCTACCTCGGTAAAAGGCTGATATGGGAAAGGAGGACGCAGAACGTGAAGCCGCGGGTATCCCAGCCCCTTCGCGAAGTTCACCAACCCCTTGGAGCGTGACTTCATCAGGGCCCGCTACAAGTGGGACAAGGAAAGAAGTTTTTACATGGACCAGATCACGAGGAAATTTATTAGAATACTGGTAATTATTCTTTTACCACCTTACATTTAGCTCCAAATCTACTCGACTACACATTCCTAAACAGTTCACGCTCCTTCTACAGGAGAAGCAACACCAGCTTGCAGCCGAAAGCCCTACTTCTCCGATGAGGCCCAAGTGGGACACCCCTCTCAACCGGGCCTTGAACGAACTTAAGGGACTCCCTTTGGGCCAGCGGCCGCAATATGGTCGTGTGCACGGTGCTGGAGACGGTGCCACGTGGAAGGTATTTTACAACAAGGGCCCGGAGGCTAAGAAGCAGAAAAAGAAGTTTAGTCAGGCGGACATCAACGAGAAGGTGAAGCTTGCGGTCGAGAAAAAAGCAGCCGAGGACGCGAAAAAATAGCCGAGGAGAAAAATGAGTTGCTATAGCAGGCAGTCAATGCAGCTGCAACTGCCTGCAGAAATGCTTTCGCTACTAACTTGGTTCTAGCTATCATCAACTAGACGAAGCAAAATCCAGACAAGACGGTACATGATTTCCCATTGCCCAGTTTCGTCGGGAGCAACTCCATGAACAACAACACCACCACACCATCACTTGCTCACGCAACCGGGCCTCCTCTCGCAGTCACTCCCGCTCATAGCAGCCCTTCCTCAGTCTTTGGCGCACTAGGTGGGCCTTGTCTTTGGCTGAGCTCGACGCTCTCACGGTAATTACATGTCGCACCAACATATATATATATATATAGAATATTCCATTTTCGTTGCCTTTCGGATGTTTTACGCCACAGACATGTGTTTGCAGGCTGAAGAAACCCCGTGCACCATACTCTACTTGATCAAAGGCTAGAAGGTGGACGTGGGAAAGGGGATGATAATGAACCCCTTGCAACCCACGTTCCACAACCAGCCGATCCCCGCTGGGCACTTCAGGGTTAACTTGTCCAGTGTGAAATCAGGGAATGAGGATTTGCCTCCTCCAGTACAGCATGTGAGAGGACGACGAGACCCCGCCGCGGATTGGAAGCTGCAAGGGTTGGGTGCTGCTATGGCCGAAGAATCTTATTCGTCTGGAGCCGGCCGAGAGCACACCAATAACCACACATCAACAAGCATGTGCGGAGACCACCACCCCGCCTACGCAATTACCAGCTCCTGTAGTGCCGGGTGAGAGCGGCGGACGACGTGATGAAGGGGGTGCAATAGTACTGGCTGATGTAATCGGTCCTGTAGAACATAGAATGGATGATGAGACGGAGGTCGACCCAATGGGTTTCCTCAATACAAACGCGTATGACTGTGACATAGATATGATGAGTCAACCATATGACGAATCGGGCTATCAGCATGCTAATGAGGATATGGATGATCTGCCCGGGCAGGAAGGTCGTAGCAGGGATTGCAAAAAGTCTCTCTTCATGAAATCCTCACAGGACACGCCTGAAGATGCCTCAACACAGGCTCAACTAGCCGGGGTCGTACAGTGCTTAGCCCGGGAACACTGGGGCAGGGGTTAAGGAAGGGTCTGGAAGGTGTGCCCAAGAAAAAGGAGAGGAAGAGATCGGGGAAGATAGCTGCCTCCAAACAAGCCAGAGCACATAGCAGCCAGACGAATGGATTCTGAAGAGCGTGTACCCGTGAAAGGTGCGGCCATGTTCCATCTCACGGGCAGCCGATGCTACCGTCGAAACCGCTGGAGGCACTATCAGGGGATCTCAGGAGACTGCACGACCATGTGCTGTCGACTGAGAAAAGCCTACTAGCCTCGAAGGATCCAGGATATCCGACATACGCGGCTCGTGTGCCTGAGGGGAAGTGCTACGTCGACACACGGCCCGCGGAGGTGTTCTTCCTGCGGTTTGACCATATCTTTGAGATGTTTCTGACAAGGCGGCTCGATTTTACAATCGTCCGCCTTTTTGCGCTACATATGAGCTCTCATGAAGAGAGAAGAAGTCTCGCAAATCTGTGTGGCGGATCCGTACTACATGCACGAGTCTTTCTTGAGTCTCGGCGACTTTGAGCGTGAAACTGCTAGGGACTACCTCCAAAACTTCATGGTACAGAATAAGGACCAGGAAATTGTCCTCCTGCCTTATCATCCAAAGTAAGTCAGTTCCGGACAACCCTTTCGTACATTTCAATCATTCCTTCTCGCTCATATGGAGAATAATTTGAGGTGTCTTTTCCCCGCAGCAACGGGCGCGCCGTCCTTATCGTTCTTTACCCGCGAGTCTCCCACGCCGTGTATTTCGACCCTTCCAGAGACTACGAGAAGAAGGACTACACCCACATAATGAATATTCTAGATGATGCTCTCCAAGGCTTCAGCATTAGAGGTGGCCACATGCAGATCAGGAAACAAAGGAACAAGAAGATGGGTTTCGCGCATAAAACTAACTTCTGCTGCATCCATGTCCCAAAACCAAGCAAGAAGGATGGATTCTACATCCTCCATCTCATGATTGAGTTCAACACGGATCACCAAAAGCTTCGCATGACAAGCAGAAATGATGATCATATCCACAAGTGGCTAGAATCTCATGGAGAAGCGGATTATAAACTTAGAGATGACTTCTTTCGCATCCAAAGCGACATTGCGACGATCATCATGAAAGAAGTCGTCGATGAGAAGGGGATGTTCCACCACGGCCCTATATCGCGAGCTGACGTCCGAACTCGCATAGGCATGCAACGTCTAGACCTCACGCCGTTCAAGAAGCTAGGGTCCATCCTCGATGATATGGAAGGATGGAACTTCTAGTGATTTATGATGCCGATGATGATGATATGTGTCGGTTGAACTTGTATACTTTCTTGTAGCGATGAAACTTTGTGATGTCCACAGGTCCCTGCCGAACTTGCGTAACGCTACTTTGTTAGTTTGGGTACGATGACCTGCGTACCTCTAGTTAATTAGTTTGCGTACTGTATGTTGCATCTAGTTGCTAACCCTTTCTTTTTCGTGTTGCTCTAGTATATTTTGTTGCATATGATTGTACATCCTCTTGATGAAGATGCATCTCTAACAGGTACCTAGTTTCTTGATGGCGAGATGGCAGTGCTATTGTGTACAAAGGGAAGGTTCCGGGGGTGTACAACGAGTGGCCTGAGTGTCAGGCGCAAGTGAATGGGGTCTCGGGCGCCAGCCATAAAGGCTTCAAAAGCAGACAAGAAGGAGAAGCTAGTTACTTGAGGTTCACGCTAGCGCGAGAGAGGACTCGTAACCGCCCTCATGTACTGCATAGTTCCGCTCTCACTCATAGTGATAGCTCTTCTCGTATACCTTTGTTTAGATGGATGACGTTGTAGTTGCAAGTATTCGAGACTTGCATGTATCGCTATTTTCGAGATGATGACGAGATACCACTTTGTGTTGGATGATGATTATGATGAGACTATTTGTATGTATATGCTATGATTACATTTGTGGTCTCGCAGCCATTTGTATGTGTATCATGATGACATTTGTATCTGCTAAAGATTCTTGTATAAAGCCTGTTCAAATACAAAACAAATATGCAGAAAAAAACAAAAACTACTAAAATTAGCAGTAGCGAGTGGAGAAAGTTAGCAGCAGCGTGACAGTAGCAGTAGCGCGTCCAGCCCAAAGCACGCTAGAGCTATTAGCAGTAGCGAGCTTCCATGCAGCATGCTGCTACTACACTTGTATAGTAGTAGTGTGGGCGTGCACGCGCTGCTGCTACGGGTTAGCTGTAGCGCCTTATTAGTAGTGCCGGGCCCCGTGCTACTGATATACCTAGAACCCGCATTGCTGCTAGGCTTTCCCCTAGTAGTGATATTCTCCGACTTTAAACTCATGTTTTTAATTCTTTTTTCATGCCATCTTTTAACTTTTTATTTGAATAGATTTGCATTTTCATAAGCTTGGGTTCTCCACTCATCCAATGAGCTTATATCAAATAACCTCTTTTCTCCAGCAAGTTTGAAATCATAGTTGAGTTCTTTAACTGCCCAATATGCTTTGTGTTCTAACTTAAGAGACAAATGACAAGCTTTTCTATAAACCATTTTATAAGGAGACATACCCATAGGATTTTTATATGTTGTTCTATAAGCCCAAAGTGCATCATCTAATTTCTTAGACCAATTCTTCCTGGACCTATTGTCAGTCTTTTGCAAAATTAATTTTATTTCTCTATCGCTAAGTTCAACTTGACCACTAGACTAAGGATGATAGGGTGATGCAATTTTATGGTTAACATCATACTTAGCAAGCATCTTATGGAAAGCACCATGAATAAAGTGTGAACCACCATCAATCATTAAATATCTAGGGACTCCAAACCTTGGGAAAATAACTTCCTTAAGCATTTTAATAGAGGTGTTGTGATTAGCACTACTAGTTGGAATAGCTTCTACCCATTTAGTAACATAATCAACATCAACCAAAATATGTGTATACCCATTAGAGGAAGGAAAAGGACCCATGTAATCAAATCCCCAAACATCAAATGGTTCAACAGCAAGAGAATAGTTCATAGGCATTTCTTGACGCTTACCAATATTACCTATTCTTTGGCATTCATCACAAGATGAGACATACTTACGAGCATCCTTGAAGAGAGTAGGCCAATAAAATCTAGATTGCAATACCTTATGAGCGGTTCTATCTCCAGCATGATGCCCTCCATAAGCTTCTGAATGACATTTCCATAGGATTTGTCCCTGTTCATGCTCAGGTACACAACGTCTAATAATACCATCTACTCCTTCTTTATAAAGACGTGGGTCATCCCAAAAGTAATGTCTTAAATCATAGAAGAATTTTTTCTTTTGTTGATACGTAAAGCTAGGTGGCAAATATTTAGCAACAATGTAATTAGCATACTCAGCATACCAAGGAGTACCATTAGCAACATTTATTGCAGCTAACTGCTCATCAGGAAAACTATCATCAATAGGAAGTGGGTCATCAAGCACATTTTCAAGTCTAGACAAGTTATCAGCTACGGGATTCTCAGCTCCTTTTCTATCAGTAATATGCAAATCAAATTCTTGTAACAAGAGAACCCAACGAATAAGTCTAGGTTTAGCATCTTTCTTTTCCATAAGATATTTAATAGCAGCATGGTCTATGTGAACAGTTACTTTGGAATCAACAATATAAGGTCTAAACTTATCACAAGCAAACACCACTGCTAAGAATTCTTTTTCAGTAGTAGCATAATTTCTTTGAGCAGTGTCTAGAGTTTTACTAGCATAATGAAATTTCTTATCAACTCTTTGTCCTAGAACAGCACCAACAGCATAATCACTAGCATCACACATAATTTCAAAAGGCAAGTTCCAATGAGGTGGTTGAACAATAGGTGTAGAAATTAAGGCTTTCTTGAGTGTTTCAAAGGCTTCAAGACAATCATCATCAAAAACAAAAGGAATATCCTTTTGCAAGAGACTAGTAAGAGGCCTAGAAATTTTAGAGAAGTCTTTGATAAATCTCCTATAGAAACCAGCATGACCTAGGAAACTACGAATACCTTTGATGTCCTTAGGACATGGCATTTTCTCAATTGCATCAACCTTAGCTTGGTCCACTTCAATACCTCTTTCAGAAATTTTATGACCCAAGACAATGCCTTCATTAACCATAAAGTGGCACTTCTCCCAATTCAAGACAAGATTTGTTTGTTCACATCTCTGCAAAACTCGATCAAGATTGCTTAAACAATCATCAAAAGACTTCCCATAAACAGAGAAGTCATCCATGAAAACCTCAACAATCTTTTCACAAAAGTCAGAGAATATAGCAGTCATACATCTTTGAAAGGTAGCAGGTGCATTACATAAACCAAAAGGCATACGTCTATAAGCATAGGTTCCAAAGGGACAAGTAAAAGTGGTCTTTTCTTGATCAGGTTGAGAAACAGGTATTTGTGAAAAACAGAATATCCATCAAGGAAGCAAAAGTGTGTGTGCTTAGATAATCTTTCAAGCATTTGATCAATAAAAGGCAAAGGGTAATGATCTTTTCTAGTTGCTTTATTTAATTTTCTGTAATCGATTACCATTCTATAGCCTGTAACAATTCTTTGTGGAATAAGTTCATTCTTATCATTAGGAACAACAGTTATACCTCCCTTCTTAGGGACACAATGAACAAGACTTACCCATCTACTATCAGCTATTGGATAAATTATACCTGCTTCCAGAAGTTTTAATATTTCCCTTCTTACCACCTCTTTCATCTTTGGATTTAACCGACGTTGGTGATCAACAACGGGTTTAACATCAGGTTCCATATTAATTTTGTGCTGACATAGAGTGGGACTAATGCCCTTTAAATCATCAAGAGTATATCCAATAGCAGCCCGGTGCTTCCTTAGAACTTTCGATAATCTTTCTTCTTCATGTTCTGAAAGGTTAGCACTAATAATAACAGGATATATCTTCTTTTCATCAAGATAAGCATATTTCAAAGTGTCCGGCAATTGTTTTAATTCAAACACAGGATCACCCTTAGGTGGAGGAGGACCTCCAAGAGTTTCAATAGGTAAAATGTGTTTAAGCAGAGGACGTTGTTCAAAGAAAACCTTATCTATTTCATTTCTTTCATGCATATGTAAATCATTTTTATGGTCTAGCAAATATTGTTCTAAAGGATCAGTAGGTGGCACATCAATAGAAGCAAGACCAATTAATTCATCTTTACAAGGAAATTATTTTTCATGATGATTTCTACTGGAAAAATTAAACTCATGAGACTCATCACCAAAGCTAACACCCACAGTTTGTTTCTGACAATCTATCCTAGCATTAATGGTGTTCAAGAAAGGTCTACCAAATATAATGGGACAAAAGTCATCTTGTGGGGAACCAAGAACAAGAAAATCAGTAGGGTATTTTATTTTCGCACAAGACTTCAACATCTCTATAATCCCACAAGGTGATATGGTGTCTCTATTTGCAAGTTTAATAGTAACATCTATGTCTTCTAACTCTGTAGGTGCTATGTCTTCCCTAATTTCTTGATATAACTTGTAAGGAATAACACTCACACTAGCACCCATGTCACATAAACCATGATACAGTGATCTCCTATTTTAACTGAAATAACAGGCATGCCAACAACAGGTCTATGTTTATCTTTCCCATCAGGTTTAGCAATTCTAGCAGCTTCTTCACAGAAGTAGATAGCATTCCCGTCCACATCTTCCTCCAAGAGATCTTTAACTATAGCAATATTAGGTTCAACTCTAATTTGTTCATCTGGTTTAGGTGTTCTAACAGAGCTTTTGTTAAGCACAGTTGAAACTTTAGCATGTTCCTTTATCCTAACAGGAAAAGGAGGTTTCTCAAAATAAGCAGTAGGAACAACTGGATCAACATTATAATGTATAGTTTCTTCTTTAACTGGTACCAGTTCTTTAATTTCTTCTTTAATAGGTGGTTGATATCTAATCCACTTCTCTTTAGGGAGTTCAACATGAGTAGAAAAAGATTCACAAAAGGAGGCTACTATCTCAGAGTAAAGTCCATATTTAGTGCTAAACTTTTGAAAGCATCGGTATCCATAAAAGATTTAACACAATCATACTTAATTTTGATACTCGACTCTTTACCTTTGTCGAGTTCCCAATCTTCAGAGTTGCGTTTAATTCTTTCCAAAAGATCCCACTGGAATTCAATAGTCTTCATAAAATAACTAGCACAAGAAGTATCAAGCATGGTTTGATCATCACGAGAAAGCCAAGCATAGAAATTCTGGATAATAATTTCTCTTGAGAGCTCATGATTGGGGCATGAATATAACATTGACTTAAGCCTCCCCCAAGCTAGAGCGATACTTTCTCCTTCACGAGGCCAAAAATTATAGATATAATTCTGATCACGATGAACTAGATGCATAGGATAATTTTTTTGGTGGAACTCCAACTTCAGACGATTCCAATTCCATGATCCCATATCATCGCATAGCCTATACCATGCCAATGCTTTTTCCTTCAAAGATAAAGGCAAAACCTTTCTCCTCACCTCATCTCTGGGTAAACCTGCAAGCTTAAACAATCCACAAATTTGTTCCACATATATCAAGTGCATATCAGGATGTTTGATGACCCACAAGTGTAGGGGATCTATTGTAGCCTTTTTGATAAGTAAGAGTGTCGAACCCAACGAGGAGCAGAAGGAAATGATAAGCGGTTTTCAGCAAGGTATTCTCTGCAAGCACTGAAATTATCGGTAACAGATAGTTTTGTGAAAAGGTAATTTGTAATGGGTAGCAAGTAATAAAAGTAAATAAGGTGCAGCAAGATGGCCCAATCCTTTTTGTAGCAAAGGACAAGCCTGGACAAACTCTTATATAAAGGAAAGTGCTCCCGAGGACACATGGGAATTATCGTCAAGCTAGTTTTCATCACGTTCATATGATTCATGTTTGGTACTTTGATAATTTGATATGTGGGTGGACCGGTGCTTGGGTACTTTCCTTTCTTGGACAAGCATCCCACTTATGATTAACCCCTATTGCAAGCATCCACAAGTACAAAATAAGTATTAAGGTAAACCTATCCACAACATGAAACAGATGGATCCAAATCAGCCCCTATGAAGGCAACTCATAAACTAGGGTTTAAGATTCTGTCATTCTAGCAACCCATCATCTACTTATTACTTCCAATGCCTTCCCTAGGCCCAAACAATAGTGAAGTGTCATGTAGCGACGTTCACATGACACCACTAGAGGAAAGACAACATACATCTCATCAAAATATTAACGAATTACCAAATTCACATGCTACTTATAGGCAAGACTTCTCTCATGTCCCCAGGAACAAACTAACTACTCACAAATCATATTCATTGTTCATAATTCAGAGGGGTATTAATATGCATTAAAGGATCTGAACATATGATCTTTCCATCGAATAAACCACTAGCATCAACTACAAGAGTAATTAACACTACTAGGCAACCCACAGGTACCAATCTGAGGTTTGGACAAAGATTGGATACAAGAGATTGAACTAGGTTTGAGGATGGTGCTGGTGAAGATGTTGATGGAGATGACCCCTCCCAATGAGAGGATCGGGTTGATGACGATGGTGATGATTCCCCCTCCCAGGGAGTTTCCCGGCCAGAAACAGCTCCGCCGGAGCCCTAGATTGGTTCCGCCAAGGTTCCGCCTCGTGGCGCGGAGTTTTGTCCCGTGAGCCTAGCTTATGATTTTTTTCCTCGACGAAAGACTCCATATAGACAAAGATGGGCATCAGAGGGCTGCCAGGGGGCCCACGAGGCAGGGGAGCGCACCCAAGGGGGTAGGGCGCGCCCCCACCCTCGTGGATGGTGGGTGGCCCCCTCTGGTACTTCTTTCACCCAATATTTTATATATATTCTGAAACTTGCTCCCATGAAGTTTCAGGACTTTTGGAGTTGTGCAGAATAGGTCTCTAATATTTGCTCCTTTTCCAGCCCAGAATTACAGCTGCCGGCATTCTCCCTCTTTATGCAAACCTTGTAAAATAAGAGAGAATAGGCATAAGTATTAAGGCATAATGTGTAATAACTGCCCATAATGCAATAAATATCAATATTAAAGCATGACGCAAAATGGATGTATCAACTCCCCCAAGTTTAGACCTCGCTTGTCCTCAAGCGAAAGCCGATATCGGAAAATATGTCCACATGTTTAGCGATGGAGGTGTCAATAAAAATAAAATACGGACATGAGGGATCATGATCATTCTTAGAACTACAACACACACACACACATATATTTTCATATAATCTCTTATGCTAAAGTAACAATTCAATCACAATTTCAAGTATGAATCAGAAACTTCATTGAGAACCAACAAACTATAATCTCAGTCACTGAAGCAATTGCAATTTATCATAACATAGTAAAGAGTCAATATAAGAGCTTTTCAGCAAGTCCACATACTCAACCATCATTTATTCTTTCACAATTGCTAACACTCATGAAATATTTATGGGTATGAAGTTTTAATCGGACACAGAGAAAGATACGGGCTTATAGTTTTGCCTCCCAACCTTTTACCTCAAGGGTAATGTCAACAATAATAGTTCATGAAAACTCACATCCAATTAGCTATATATATTTGTATCTTTCCAACACATTGTGCTTGCCAAAGGATAAAATGTAAAAAGGAAAGGTGAAGATCACCATGACTCTTGTATGAAGTATAAGACAAGAATAAAAGATAGGCCCTTCGCAGAGGGAAGCAGAGGTTGTCATGTGCTTTTATGGTTGGATGCACAAAATCTTAATGTGAAAGAACGTCACTTTATATTGCCACTTGTGATATGGAACTTTATTATGCAGTCCATCACTTTTATTTCTTCCACATCATAAGATCGTATAAAGCTTATTTTCTCCACACTAATAAGTCATACATATTTAGAGAGCAATTTTTATTGCTTGCAACGATGACAACTTACTTGAAGGATCTTACTCAATCCATAGGTAGATATGGTGGACTCTCATGGCAAAACTGGGTTTAAGGATATTTGGAAGCACAAGTAGTATCTCTACTTGGTGCAAAGAATTTGGCTAACATGAGAGGGAAAGGCAAGCTCAACATGTTGGATGATTCATGACAATATAATTTATCTCAGATGTAAGAAAACATAACCCATTACGTTGTCTTGCTTGTGCAACATCAACTCTTTAGCATGTCATATTTTAATGAGTGCTCACAATCATAAAAGATGTCCAAGATGGTATATTTATATGTGAAAACCTCTCTTTCTTTATTACTTCCTATTAATTGCAAAGATGACCAAAACTATGTTTGTCAACTCTCAACAACTTTTATTCATCATACTCTTTATATGTGAAGTCATTACTCTCCATAAGATCCATATGATCTCTTTATTTATTTTTATTCTTTCTCTTTTATTTTATTCCCTCAAGATCGTAGCAAGATGGCAAAGCCCTTGAGTCAACACTGATCTTTACTATATAAAGCTCACAGACTCGATTACATAGAAGGATCATAAAGCAAAACACAAAACTAGATCATGCTAAAACTTTATTCTACTAGATCTAGATATTACCAAAAGGATCGAACTAAGAAAAAACGGTAAAGATAAAAGTGTGATGGTGATACGATACCGGGGCACTCCCCCAAGCTTGGCAGTTACCAAAGGGAGTGCCCATACCCGTGTGTTTATGTCTCTTTCTTCGGAGGTGGTGGTGTGATATTCTTGGCGATGATGCCCCTCATGATACGGTTCTCTTCCTCGAGCTTATTACCTTGATGCTTGAGGTCCATAATTTCCTTACGGAGCTTGCCCGTGACGACTAAAACTCCTTTCACCCAAGGATGTTGCATAGCTGCGGGAGAACAAGTAACACTCTTTTTCATATTTTCATAAGAAAGAAATCTAACATTGGAAGGGATGACCGAGTTTAGAATAGCTGAGCTCTGCAGTTCCCCCATCATGAATCCAGCTCGGAAACGAGAAGTAACTTCTTCATCCTCCTCCATGGCATCTATCCTTTTCAAGTCGGCCTCCATCTCTTCCTCAGTTAATGGCCCAAAGTGGTCAGCATAGCTGTTTGCTCTTGGCCTCAGTGTCGGATGAGACACCCGACTCTCCTTGATTGACTCTTGAGAAGACATCTTGCTCTATATCTACAGCAGAAACAACTCGAAACAAAGATATGGGATATTTGCGTGATACGGGGGTCAAAACCTTCGGGAGATCATATAATGAATTTTTACCGACCAAAAGAAGTATCGTGCAAGAAAATGGAGTCTGGAGAGCACACGAGGTGCCCACGAGGCAGGGGGCGCGCCCTCCACCCTCGTGGAAGCCTCGTGTCCTTTCCGGATGGCTTCTTATTTTCCTATTTTCTTAAATATTCCAAAATGGAGAAAAATTGCTATTAGAACTGTTTTGGAGTCAATTTACTTACCGTAGCACGTACCTATTCCCTTTCGGAGTCTGAAACATTCTAGAAAGTATCCCTTATGTATTCCTCCGGGGTTATGGTTTCGATAACATTAGTTTCAACATTTATGGGATTACCTGAGATATAAAGTTTGATTCTTTGACCGTTCACCACCCTCGGATTTGTGCCTTTGAAGTTGTTGATTTTTATGGCATCGGAACGATATACCTCTTTGATGACGTATGGACCTTCCCATTTAGAGAGGAGTTTGCCTGCAAAAAATCTTAAACGAGAGTTGTATAACAATACATAATCACCCACATTAAACTCACGTTTTTGTATCCTTTTGTCATCCCATCTTTTAACCTTTTCTTTAAACAGCTTGGCATTTTCGTAAGCCTGGGTTCTCCATTCATCAAGTGAGCTAATGTCAAAAAGCCTCTTCTCACCAGCAAGTTTGAAGTCATAGTTGAGCTCTTTAATGGCCCAATATGCCTTATGTTCTAGTTCAAGAGGTAAGTGACATGCTTTTCCATAAACCATCTTATACGGAGACATACCCATAGGATTTTTATTTGCAGTTCTATAGGCCCATAATGCATCATCAAGTTTCTTGGACCAATTCTTTCTAGATCTATTAACAGTCTTTTGCAAAATTAATTTAAGCACTCTATTAATCAATTCTACTTTACCACTAGACTGTGGATGATATGGAGATGCAATTCTATGATTAACATCATACTTACCAAGCATTTTATGAAAAGCACCATGAATAAAATGTGAACCACCATCAGTCATTAAGTATCTAGGGACTCCAAACCTCGGAAAAACAACTTCTTTAAGCATCTTAATAGAGGTGTTATGATCAGCACTACTAGTTGGAATAGCTTCTACCCACTTAATAACGTAATCAACAGCAACTAAGATATGAGTATACCCATTAGAGGAAGGAAACAATCCCATATAATCAAAGCCCCAAACATCAAATGGTTCAATAACAAGTGAATAATTCATAGGCATTTTGTGACGTCTAATAATATTGCCAATTCTTTGACATTCATCACAAGACAAAACAAACTTACGGGCATCCTTGAAGAGAGTAGGCCAATAAAAACCGGATTGCAATACCTTATGTGCAGTTCTATCTCCGGCATGGTGTCCTCCATAAGGCTCGGAGTGACACTTGCGTAGGATCTGTTCCTGTTCATGCTCAGGTACACAACGTCTAATAACACCATCTACTCCTTTATAAAGATGTGGGTCATCCCAGAAGTAATGTCTTAAATCATAGAAGAACTTTTTCTTTTGCTGGTATGTGAAACTAGGTGGTATAAACTTAGCAACTATGTAATTAGCATAATCAGCATACCATGGAGCAGTACGAGAAGCATTTATGACAGCTAATTGTTCATCAGGAAAGCAATCATCAATAGGTAGTGGGTCATCAAGAACATTCTCTAACCTAGACAAGTTGTCTGCAACGGGGTTCTCAGCCCCCTTTCTATCAATAATATGCAAATCAAATTCTTGTAGTAGGAGAACCCATCTAATAAGTCTAGGTTTAGCATCTTTCTTTTCCATAAGATATTTAATAGCAGCATGATCAGTGTGAACAGTTACTTTGGAAGCAACAATATAAGGTCTGAACTTATCACAGGAAAATACAACTGCTAAAAATTCTTTTTTAGTAGTAGCATAATTTCTCTAGGCACTGTCTAGGGTTTTACTAGCATATTGGATAACATTTAATTTCTTATCAACTCTTTGTCCTAGAACAGCCCCTACAGCATAATCACTAGCATCACACATAATTTCAAAGGGTAAATTCCAATCAGGAGGCTGAACAATAGGTGCAGAAATCAAATCTTTCTTAAGTATTTCAAATGCTTCTACACAATCATCCTCAAAGACAAATGGAACATCTTTTTGTAAGAGATTAGTCATAGGCCTAGAAATTTTAGAGAAGTCCTTAATGAACGTCCTATAAAAACTGGCATCACCAAGGAAACTTCTTATACCTTTAATGTCCTTAGGACACAACATCTTTTCAATAGCATCAACCTTAGCTTTATCAACTTCAATACCTCTTTCAGAAATTTTATGCCCCAAGACAATACCTTCATTAACCATAAAGTGACACTTCTCCCAATTCAAGACAAGATTAGTTTCTTCACATCTCTGTAAAACTCGATCAAGGTTGCTTAAGTAATCATCAAAATAAGTTCCGTAAAGGGAGAAATCATCCATGAAAACCTCAACAATCTTTTCAAAAAGTCAGAGAATATAGCAGTCATACATCTTCGAAAGGTAGCAGGTGCATTGCATAAACCAAAAGGCATACGTCTATAAGCAAAGGTACCGAAAGGGCAAGTAAAAGTTGTCTTTTCTTGATCCTCTTTTGACACAGGTATTTGAGAGAAACCAGAATAACCATCTAGAAAGCAAAAATGTGTATGTTCGGATAATCTTTCTAGCATTTGATCAATAAAAGGTAAAGGGTAATGATCCTTTTTAGTAGCTTTATTTAATTTGCGGAAATCAATTACCATTCTATAACCTGTAACAATTCTTTGTGGGATCAATTCATCTTTATCATTAGGAACAACAGCAATACCTCCCTTCTTAGGGACATAATGGACAAGACTTACCCATTGACTATCAGCAACGGGATAAATTATACCTGCCTCCAGAAGCTTCAATATTTATTTTCTTACCACTTCTTTCATCTTAGGATTTAACCATCGTTGGTGATCAACAACCAGTTTCGCGTCTTTCTCCAATTTTATTTTGTGTTGGCATAAAGTGGGACTAATGCCCTTAAGATCATCAAGAGTATATCCAATAGCAGCACGGTGCTTCTTCAGAGTTTTCAATAATTTCTTTTATTCATGCTCTGAAAGGTTAGCACTAATAATAATAGGATATATCTCCTTCTCATCAAGATAAGCATATTTAAGAGTATCAGGTAAAGGATTAAGCTCAAACACGGGATCACCCTTGGGTGGAGGAGGACTCCCTAGAATTTCAACACGCAAATTGTGTTTCAAAATAGGTCCCTGTTTAAAGAATACTTCATCTATTTCCCTTCTTTCATTCATAAACATATAATTTTCATGGTCTAGCAAATATTTTTCTAAAGGATCATTAAGAGGCACGTCAATAGAAGCGAGACCAACAATTTCATCTTTACTAGGCAATTCTTTATCATGGGGTTGTCTATGAAACTTAGCAAAATTAAACTCATGAGACATATCCCCCAAAGCAGCAGAAACAATATCCTTATTGCAGTCTATCTTAGCATTGATAGTATTCAAGAAGGGTCTACCAAATATAATGGGACAAAAGTTATCTTGTGGGGAACCAAGAACAAGAAAATCAGCACGATATTTAACTTTCCCACACAAGTCTTCAACATGCCTAATAATCCCAACTAGGGAAATAGTGTCTCTATTGGCAAGCTTAATTGTAACATCAATTTCCTCTATCTCAGCAGGTGCAATATCATGCATAATTTCTTTATATAAGGAATGAGGTATTGCACTTGCACTAGCACCCATATAACATAAGCCATGATAGCAATGATCTCCTATTTTAACAGAAACAACAAGCATGCCTACAACAGGTCTATGTTTATTTTTAGTATCGGGTCTAGCAATTCTAGCAGCTTCATCACAGAAGTAAATAACATGCCCATCAATATTATCGGCCAAGAGATCTCTAACCATAGCAACACTAGGTTCAACTTTAATTTGCTTAGAGGGAGTAGGTGTTCTAGTATTACTCTTACGAAGCATAGTTGAAGCTTTAGCATGATCATTTATTCTAACTGGGAAAGGTGGTTTCTCAATATAAGCAGTAGGAACAACAGGATCATTATAAGTGATAGTCGTTTCTTCAACTTTAATAGGTGCAACTACTTTTACTTCAATGGGAGGATTATATTTAAACCACTTCTCCTTAGGGAGATCAACATGAGTAGCAAAGGATTCACAGAAAGAAGCTACTATCTCAGAGTCAAGTCCATATTAGTGCTAAATTCACGGAAAGCATTGGTATCCATAAAAGATTTAACACAATCAAACTTAGGTGTTATACCTAACTCCTTACCTTCGTCGAGATTCCAATTTTCAGAGTTGCATTTAATTCTTTCCAATAAATGCCATTTGAATTCAATAGTCTTCATCATAAAAGAGCCAGTACAAGAAGTATCGAGCATGGAGCGATTATTGAGAGAAAGCCGAGCATAAATTTTTTGAATAATGATTTCTCTTGAGAGCTCATGATTTGGGCATGAATATAACATTGAATTAAGACTCCCCCAAGATTGAGCGATGCTTTCTCCTTCGCGAGGCCAAAAATTATATATATAATTGCGATCACGATGAACAAGATGCATAGGATAAAATTTCTGATGAAATTCCAATTTCAATCAGTTGTAGTTCCATGATCCCATCTCATCACATAGCCTAAACCATGTCAATGCCTTTCCCTTCAAAGATAAAGGGAAGACCTTCTTCTTGATAACATCCTCGGGCATACCTGCAAGCTTAAAAAATCCACAAACTTCATCCACATAGATTAGGTGCAAATCGGGATGTAATGTTCCATCTCCTGTAAAAGGATTAGCTAGCAGTTTCTCTATCATACCCGAAGGAATTTCAAAGTAAAAAATTTCAGTAGGTTTAGTAGGTTGAGGAGCAAATCTTTGCTCTACTGGTCGGCGTGAAGATACCCCGAACAAGCCCCTCAAAGGATTATGTTCCATAGTAACAAGTGACAGTAAATTTCAGCACACCATATAAATTTTTTCCTTACCAAATTCCACCTACCAAAGGCGCTTCACTCCCCGGAAACGGCGCCAGAAAAGAGTCTTGATGACCACAAGTGTAGGGGATCTATCGTAGCTTTTTCGATAAGTAAGAGTGTTGAACCCAACGATGAGCAGAAGGAAATGATAAGCGGTTTTCAGCAAGGTATTCTCTGCAAGCACTGAAATTATCGGTAACAGATAGTTTTATGATAAGGTAATTTGTAATGGGTAGTAAGTAATAAAAGTAAATAAGGTGCAGAAAGATGGCCCAATCCTTTTTGTAGCAAAGGACAAGCCTGGACAAACTCTTATATAAAGGAAAGCGCTCCCGAGGACACATGGGAATTATCGTCAAGCTAGTTTTCATCACGTTCATATGATTCGCGTTCGGTACTTTGATAATTTGATATGTGGGTGGACCGGTCCTTGGGTACTGTACTTTCTTGGACAAGCATCCCACTTATGATTAACCCCTATTGCAAGCATCCGCAACTACAAAAGAAGTATTAAGGTAAACCTAACCACATCATGAAACATATGGATCCAAATCAGCCCCTTACGAAGCAACTCATAAACTAGGGTTTAAGATTCTATCACTCTAGCAACCCATCATCTACTTATTACTTCCCAATGCCTTCCCCTAGGCCCAAACAATGGTGAAGTGTCATGTAGTCGACGTTCACATGACACCACTAGAGGAAAGACAACATACATCTCATCAAAATATTGAATGAATACTAAATTCACAGGACTACTTATAGCAAGACTTCTCCCATGTCCCCAGGAACAAACGTAACTACTCACAAATCATATTCATGTTCATAATCAGAGGGGTATTAATATGCATAAAGGATCAGAACATATGATCTTCCATCGAATAAACCAACTAGCATCAACTACAAAGAGTAATTAACACTACTAGCAACCCACAGGTACCAATCTGAGGCTTTGGGACAAAGATTGGATACAAGAGATGAACTAGGGTTTGAGATGGGATGGTGCTGGTGAATATGTTGATGGAGATTGACCCCCTCCCAATGAGAGGATCGTTGGTGATGACGATGGTGATGATTCCCCCTCCGGAGGGAAGTTTCCCTGACAAAACAGCTCCGTCGGAGCCCTAGATTGGTTCCGCCAAGGTTCCGCCTCGTGGCGGCGGAGTTTTGTCCCGTGAGCTAGCTTATGATTTTTTTCCTCGACGAAAGACTCCATATAGACAAAGATGGGCATCAGAGGGCTGCCAGGGGGCCCACGAGGCAGGGGGCGTGCCCCCCACGCTCGTGGATGGTGGGTGGCCCCCCTCTGGTACTTCTTTCGCCCAATATTTTTTATATATTCTAAAACTTGCTCTCATGAAGTTTCAGGACTTTTGGAGTTGTGCAAAATAGGTCTCTAATATTTGCTCCTTTTCCAGCCCAGAATTCTAGCTGCCGGCATTCTCCCTCTTCATGTAAACCTTGTAAAATAAGAGAGAATGGACATAAGTATTGAGACATAATGTGTAATAACAGCCCATAATGCAATAAATATCAATATAAAAGCATGATGCAAAATGGATGTATCAATGTTCAGTTCCATCTCCTGCATAAGGATTAGCTAGCAGTTGTTCTATCATACTTAAAGGAATTTCATATTCAATATTTTCAGTAGGTGCTGTAGGTTGAGGGGAAATTAATTGTGGTTCTGGACGAGGTGAAGATACCCCGAACATACCCCTCAAAGGATTGTTTTCCATAGTAACAAGTGATAATAAATTTCCGCACACTATATAAATGTTTCCTTACCGAATTCCACTTACCAAAGGCGCTTCACTCCCCGGCAATGGCACCAGAAAATAGCCTTGATGACCCAAAATTATAGGGATCAATTGTAGCTCTTTTCGATAAGTAAAAGTGTTGAACCCAATGAGGAGCAGAAGGAAATGACAAGTAGTTTTCAGTAAGGTAGTGTCTGCAAGTGCTGAAATTGTAAGTAGCGAGTAGTTTGATAGCAAGATAGTTTGTAACGAGAAAGTAATGATAATAGTAACAAGTATGCAGCAATGTAGCCCAATCGTTTTGAGGCAAAGGACAGGCCAAAACGGTTTCTTATAATGAGCAAAGCGTTCTTGAGGGTACATGGGAATTTCATCTAGTCACTTTCATCATATTGGTTTGGTTTGTGTTCGCTACTTTGATATGTGGGTGGACCGGTGCTTACGTGTTGTTCTTACTTGAACAAACCTCCTACTTATGATTAAACCTCTCGGAAGCATCCGCAACTACGAGAAAAGTATTAAGAATAAATTCTAACCATAGCATTAAACTCTAGGATCCAATCGGTCCCTTATGGAATAGTGCATAAACTGAGGTTTAAGTTTCTGTCACTCTCGCAACCCACCATCTATTTACTACTCCACCATGCATTCCCTTAGGCCCAAATATGGTGAAGTGTCATGTAGTCGATGTTCACATGACACCACTAAGGGAATCACAACATACATACTAACAAAATATCGAACACATATCAAATTCACATGATTACTTGCAACATGATTTGTCCCGTGACCTCAAGAACAAAGGTAACTACTCACAAACAACAAACATGCTCATGATCAGAGGGGTATTAATATGCATAATGGATCTGAATATATAATCTTCCACCAAATAAACCATATAGTAATCAACTACAAGATGTAATCAACACTACTAGTCACCCCCTAGCAACAATCTATAGTTCTGGTAACAAGATTGAATATAAGAGATGAACTAGGGTTTGAGATGAGATGGTGCTGGTGAAGATGTTGATGGAGATTGCCCTCCCCAAGATGTGAGAGTTGTCGGTGCCGATGATGACGGTGACTTCCCCCTCTCGGAGGGAAGTTCCCCCGGCAGAATTGCTCCACCGGAGGGCAAAAGTGCTCCTGCCCAAGTTCCGCCTCGAGGCGGTGGCACTTCGTCCTGAAAGTCCTCCTCTTATTTTTTCTAGGTCAAAACCACTTCGATACCAAAAAATGGGCACCGGAGGTGTGCCGAGGAGGCCACAACCCACAAGGGCGCTCCAGGGGGCCTGGCGCACCCAGGTAGGTTGTGCTGTAGCGACCCGACCTCAGATGGTCAAGTCTCTGTGCTTAAGTGTCACCCCTGGATCGGTATGCTGACACACACAGTACTCGAGGATTTATAGCAGAGGTAAATCACATGTATAAAATAACATAAATACTATTACCTCAATCCAAATAGCGGAAGTAACAAGGTTGTGGATTCCCATCAACACCAACGGCAAAGTTGAGTGTAGAAATTGTAACCCTAACGTATCACTTACTCGTCGTAAGAATCCTGCAACATGAGACGTTGCAGCCACAAAAGGTCAGTACATTGAATGTACTGGCAAATTCACACCATAGGATAATCATGAATAATAGCTATCACTACATGCATATATGGCTGGTGGAAAAGCTCTACGGTTATAATGTTTTTGCGAAAAGCCAATTTTTCCCTACTGCAAAGGAATACATTTTATTTAACTACAAAGTTTGTTGAAACATTGAGAATGGTAAACCCCATCTCAATCCCAATTAAAAGTTAACAACCCAACAAATTTAATATATATAGTGATGAGATCAACATGATAATCCAAGAACCAGATACTCAAGACGTCCATAACCGGGGACACGGCTAACCATGATTAGTTTGTACACTCTGCAGAGGTTTGCGCAATTTTCCCACAAGACTCGATTTCCTCCGTTGGATTTCTCGCACTACATGGTATTTGAGAAATGGATGACCGAGACACAGTCTTTCAAAAGCATTAGCACCTTACGATGGGTAGACAGTACCACCTACATCCCCTACATCTGCTAGTCTACCACTGTAAGAGTTCACACGACTTAATCAACTATGCCAGAGCCCATAATGGCTTGTGGTTGCACACGGAAGTTTCTAGCATGAATAATCTCATGATCCCTTTGAGCCTGGGTGGCAGTCCATAGGAGAATCACACGGTACCCCGGGATTTCCAAAAATGCAGGCAATCACTGGATACCCCAGGTGCCTCAATCCACCCAGATGTGTATTAATGTTGCCACCTTAAGTTGAACCATTAATTATCAATACTCACATATGTCATGAATACACTCAAACCCAATCCACGTCTACGAGCATAGCATGGCAATATAAGCATAACGTAATAGTAACTCCCAAGGTTTGAATGAGGGCAATAGGTTCCTACCTCATCAACTACTTCCCAATACCCACATGTTATCAATCCTACATGCAATGTTTGAGGGTGAAACTAATGCATAAAAACTGGGTATGAAAGGGATATGATCAAAGTGTGAACTTGCCTGCAATGTTGATGAAGATGATTCGCACTCAAAACTCTTGATAGTTCTACTCGTCACACTCCGGTCAATCTATCGTAAGCAAGCAATAGTAACCACACATAAGCAATCACTCAAAGATCAGAAAGAACGAAGAAGACGATTCGGAAAACATCAAAACCAAGCAAATAACTCTTGCAACATAAAACAATTTCTAACAGTACCAAAATTATGTGAATTTGGCCTTATCAGAAAGTTTAGGTCAGAGCTTCGATTTGCAAAAAGAATCAACTCAAACGGAGCTACGAAACTCAAGTTATGATCAAACAAAGTTTGAATTAAATCTGATCTAATTCAAATTTTAAAACTTTTCAAAAACATGTTTAAGTTTGATTATCTGATAGAGGGGATCATAACGAAGATGTGGGCATTGGTTTCGTTGAATTTGGACTAACGAGTAAAAAGTTATAGTCGTTTGAAACCGAGGGACTAATCTGTAAGAAAAACTATCACAAATAGGTCCCTGGCCGAAAATAACAGAAAAAGAAAAAAAAACCTATCTAACGAACGTTCTTACAACGCTAACGAACGAATCGTTCACTCCTAAAGTAATAGAACGCAAAACAACTAACTAAACACACAAAAGAAAAAGGTTATACCGGCTCGGGCGGTTCAGGCGGTTTACGGTGAAAACCCGCGCGGCGACGTTCCGGCATCTCCGGCAGATGCGGCGACGGTCCGGGGTGGGCGTTGCAGCTACGCAGGCGAGCGCACGACTCAGCAGCTAGCGCGCGCGCGAGGCGTAGAGGACAGGAGCACGGCGGAGTGAGCGTGAGAGGAAGTATCGCAGAGATGGGTAGTTTCGCCTTGGTTGGCTGAAGCGCCACGACATCGAATCTTCAGCTGCGCGCGCGCTGAGCGCAAGAGCGAGGTCGCTGCGGCTTATGGGGGGAGGGGCAATGCGGTGGTGTGCGAGAGGGGGCATAGGAGGCCGGGGCGGGCACGGCGAGCATGGCGACGCGGCGGCGGACTCGGGAGGAGTCTCGGTCGAGGATGACGGGCGAGGCGGCGCGGAGCTGGGCCTTGGCCTGGCTTCGGCTGGGCCGGCCCAGTTTGGGGAGAACTTTTTTTAACATTTTTCTAGAAAAACAAAAATAATGAAATAAATAAAAATATTATATATGCATATAATATATCAAAATTTTCAGAAAAAGATTTTCTATAACGTGAACATTTTTCTAGCGTCAAATAAAATCTACAAAAATTCAAATAATTCAAAGAGTGCTACTGCCCTACTAAAATTCAAATAATTCAATGAAGAAGTGGGCGTTGGTTTCTTTGGATTTGGACTAACGAGTAAAAGGTAATGACATTTGAAAAAGGGGCAAACTGTAAGTAAAAACATCACAGATAGGTCCATGGCCGAAATTTAAAAAAAAAAAGAAAAAAAACTAAATACCAAACGTTCGTTACAAAACGCTAACGAAAGAATCCGTTCGCTGCCTAACCCTAGCTAATGAACGCTCGCAAAATAACTAACCTAAACATAAAAACCAATCTAAAAGAAAGAAATATATATATATATATATATATAACAAAGAAAAACCGAGGAGGGTTTTATAGCGGTTATACCGGCTCGGGCGGTTCGGGGCGGTTTACGGCAAAAACCCGGCGGCGACCGTTTCCGGCGAGATCTGCGGCGACGGCGGGGTGGGGCGGTGGCTACGCGGCGCGGGAAGGCGGCGCGGGGCAGCGGAGCTAGCGGCAGCGGCGGCGCGAGGCGAGAGGCGACGGGGTGCGGTGCGGCGGCCGGCGATCTGCGAGGGCGGCGGTGGCGAAGCGAGATGAGGCGAGGCGGGGCCTCGGGCTTTTATGGAGGGAGGGGCGACGCAGTGGCGTGCGGGAGGGGGCAGAGGAGGCCGAGGCGGGCACGACGAGCATGGTGACGCGGCGGTGGACTCGGGAGGAGTCCCGGTCGGGGACGACGGGCGAGGCGGCGTGGAGCTGGGCCGGCCCAGTTCGGGGAGAAGTTTTTTTTAACATTTTTCTAGAAAACAAAAATAATGAAATAAATAAGAATATTATATTGGCATATAATATATCAAAAAAATTCAGAAAAAGATTTTCTATAACGTGAACATTTTTCTAGCGTCAAATAAAATCTACAAAAATTCAATTAATTCAAAGAATGCTACTGCCCTACTAAAATCCAATAAAAATCATTTTTAAAATACCAAAATGATTTCAAATTTATTTATCTCCAATTTTCTGATGTAGGGAATCATTTTACCCTAATTTCCATATATTTTATTTTTGGAGAAAAATAATTTGAATAAAACCCAAATAACTCCAAATTGAAAATAAATTCAATGGGACTTTGAATTTAATTCTTTGAAACTCCCAACTCATATTTCATATGTTTTGAAGAAGTCATTTTATCTTCGCTCGTGAAAATCATTGAGTTGCTTGAAGTTTCTGAATTGGAAATATTTTTCCAAATGGAATTCAAATATTTTCAAACACTCTTTTTCATTTATTTAAATGGAAGAAGTCATGTCATCTTCTCTCTAGGGTTTTTGTATTTGAAAAGAATTTGAATTCATGGAGATCATAAAAGCAAAATGAAAGTTTGGGAAAGTCCTTTCATTCCCTCTCATTTAACTTTCAAACAGTTTCGAATTTCACTCAATTTCACTCAAGCAATCATACAACCAATCAAAACTATCTATTTAATATAACATTCCAAAATTTAGAATTTTGGGATGTTACAAACCTACCACCCTTAAAATGAATCTCGTCCTCGAGATTCGGAGAGGCTAGAAAGAAATAGGTTAGGTTTGGGGTCTTCTCAAAATCCATCGATCATCACAGGGGGTCTGGGGTGCTACCACCCTTAGAAACATCGTTACGGTCCCATCAATACTCATATACTCCATCCTTATTCATGACAGGGCCGGTCTTCTCAGATCTTCAGTATAATTCCTTCTCTGGCTCTTCCGATAGCGGCATAACCTTTTCCTCAATTCTTCTGTCCTTTCATCTTGGTATGGTTATTCTGAGACTGGGTCTTCTTAGCTGACGGGTCTGGCGCCAATACTAAAAACTATCGATATCTCATGGTGGTCATCAATTTATGGTTTCTCCTGTAGGAAATGGGTCTGGGTTGATCCTCACCGTATAACCTACGATTGGCAAAAACTGCCTTGTACAAGGGAAAAAATACTTATACCATTCTAAGGTTTAAACAAGGTTTTGATCGTCGTCTCTCTACTATAGGTAAGCCACTCAGATTTACCATCCCGTATAGCAAGGCGAATAATAAGAGTAAGTTGGTATGGTGATCAATCCATCCCGCACCCAAATCATTACCCTGTATATGGTTTTGCGAATCTCGCATTCTAATACTCGGTCATCCTCACAAGCATTGCAGAATTTCTCTTGTTAACGAACTAGGTTCGGATACATCCATTGATTCTGCAAGCCAAACAAACATCTATCGTTCCTTCACAACTCTCAGGTTTTGCGTAAACTCCTATAAAATCGTCTGTGGGTAAGGTCATAATCTCTTCTAGGTTTTTTCCTTTAGCAAGAGTGTGCTTGCTTCTTGGAAGGTCCCGGGGCCTGTGGGTTATGGCCCATCTCATCACTTGTAACCTTGAACTCATCCTCTGTGCAACTGATCATTATTCCAACATCCAACTTCCAGCTTCCTAGCATACTTAAAATCCATCCAATTGTATTGTCTCCCTTCCTTCTGTTGGTTCCAAACTAGGATGTGATTTCTCAGAATCATCTTGGAGTTACAATTGTTCCATATTACCATCATCATATCTCCTTTATATCCAATAGTACTTCATCCCTTCATATCCTTGGGGTATCCAACATATCGAGATAAAACTCGTACTTATGAAGTCCACTCCATGGAACATCATTATCCTTTCTAGGGGTCAAGGGTCCTCACAGTTACTACCACCCTTAAAATGCTCCAATCTTCCATAGACCATATTTCCCATATCCATAGAGTAAAAACTCATTAAATCCAAATCGGTACCAACTATGCTAACTTTATTGATTCTCCAATGATTACAATCTCTTGCATTTCCATTACATGCCTCGACTCAACACCTCAATAAAAAAGAGTTGTTCCCATTACTTCTACTACTACAACATTACTTTTGTTACAAACTCATCCATTTAGCACAAGCGTCCTTCTCTTTGGGACAATCCCTGGCAAAGTGCACTGCTTCATTACAACAGAAACATACTACTTCTAACAAGTCTCGTGGTTTCCTTATGACTACATAGCCTCTTTGGGTCCTCGGCTTCCTTTTCGGGCAACTCCTGAGGTAGTGCTCTAACTCCTTGCACCTGTAACAGGTGATATGGCTCAGGTCCTTCCGGAAATCCAATCTACTTCTCTTCCTAGACTTTTCTGTTCCAATCAGGGCATCTATTTCCTGTGGGTCATACTCCACTTCCCCCGTCGGGAATTCTACTAGATCCCCATTCAAACAATTCTGGGAGATGTGTCCTTCTTCTCCACATGAATAGCATGACTTGGTGCAGGGTTTAATTGGGTCTTCTTCGGGTGTGTCCTCCACCTCTTCCTTCATCACAGGTTCTTCTAAAATTTCCATTGGGGCTCCTTTCATTGCTTCTTTCTTCTGTTGGATGGTTTTTTTCGAACCATGGGGTAAATGTGACACTGAGCAGGGTAGTGGGTAGTCCCTTCACACAAGAAACAAGTAATCTGCCTAGTTGGGCATTCTTTAGCTGGGTGACTTTGTTCACAATGAGGGCATTCATCCTTGTGTTCCTTATGGTTGCGTCCTATTTCTCCATAGAGCTTTCATGCACAAGGTTTATTTATATCACTTCCATAAGGCTTCACAAACCGAGACTTTGGCAAAGTCAACTTAAATTATTTGCAAGTGGGTACTCCTTGCCATCCATTGATGGTTTGGTACATCCTCCACCAAGCAGCAGCACCTCTTTCAAATCACTGAAGAGCCTGCAGGGTCATATCCTTTCCGGCTACAGGGTTATTCTTCATGTGATCCTCCATGTTCTGAATCCATCGGTCCGTCTCCAATTGACTCATCGGTCCAGAAAATACGAGCTCATCTCCATTCATCCTCTATTGGGTCCAAGGGTTTTGGGGTGGGATAAGAGAGATAGAGAGGGATGCACACAATACAAACAAAAGTTTTGAAAAGACAGATTTTATTTGTGGCTGTCGGGGAAAACATCAAACAAATGACAGCTCACAAACGTCGGATCTAACGTAGGTATAACAGGGGTTTGGTCTTCTAAAGGTCAATAAATCTTCAAAATCACCAGACTCTTCAAGTCTTGCTCATGTCTCCGATGGCTTCTTCCGATCGTGCTTGTCCTTCTCAAATTCTTTTGCCAGATCATCTCTGTTGTCGCAAAGTCTATCGTGATGTCCTTTAATATTTCTGGAGTTGCGTTCCAACTTCTGGGTTTCAACATCCTTGACATGAACCATGGTCCTACTGCCCTTCAGTTCCTGACATATCTCCGGTATCTTGAGGTTTTGCTCCTCTAGCTTGGCAACTTTCAACTTCTGGGACATGAGTTCTTCACAAAATGCTTCCTTATCTAATACGGCTTCCTGCAGGTCCATCCTAAACTTCCTGATGTAATATTCCAGATCCTGGTGATACACCAGCTAAGGTTAAAACTTCATCTTGCTGATAGGTGTTCCATTAACCTTCTTGTCATCCAATCCTTTCAAAGAAATGCATGCTTAACTCAGCATGGTGACAATAGCATAAGCAGGCAATAACATCATGGATAGCCGTGTTTCTGCCCTTGTCATTGCCATGAGCTATCATTCCATAGTTGATATCTCCTGCCTTAGGGTTTTCTTGACAAAACTTTGAGTTCTCATGCTCCATGTTCCGGTCTTTCTCCGATACACCTTGATCTCGGGTATTGACGACTTCCATAGTCTGGAAAATTCCAATAGGGTAGCCTTCCTAGGTCATACAAATCTAGAAATTCTATAGGGCCTTAAAATTCTCCTAGTCTTCGGAGTCTTCAACCGTTGCAGTTTCCATTATTATAATGCACGATAAAATCCTCTTCATTCCGAACTGGTCTTAGTTGTCCGATATCTTGTACTTCTTGGAGTGGTCTCATCAGTCGAATCTTCGTGGTCAAAAGGGGAAAGGGGTATAGTCTAATTTAAAAGGAAATATTTGAATAAGCTCAAAAGAGAAGAGAGGTAAAAGATCTTTTTGAAAAGGAAGTTGTAGAGAAAAATCTTTTCCCATGGACTTGCCAGTTTCTAGGGTCACGTCCTACAGTCAACATGTGCTCTCATACCATCTTGTAGCGACCCGACCTCAGATGGTCAAGTCTCTGTGCTTAAGTTTCATTCCTGGATCGGTATGCTGACACACACAGTACTCGAGGATTTATAACATAGGTAAATCACATGTATAAAATAATGTAAATACTATTACCTCAATCCAAATAGCCGAAGTAACAAGGTTGTGGATTCCCATCAACACCAACGGCAAAGTTGAGTGTAGAAATTGTAACCCTAACGTATCACTTACTCGTCGTAAGAATCCTGCAACATGAGACGTTGCAGCCACAAAAGGTCAGTACATTGAATGTACTGGCAAATTCACACCATAGGATAATCATGAATAATAGCTATCACTACATGCATATATGGCTGGTGGAAAAGCTCTACGGTTATAATGTTTTTGCGAAAAGCCAATTTTTCCCTACTGCAAAGGAATACATTTTATTTAACTACAAAGTTTGTTGAAACATTGAGAATGGTAAACCCCATCTCAATCCCAATTAAAAGTTAACAACCCAACAAATTTAATATATATAGTGATGAGATCAACATGATAATCCAAGAACCAGATACTCAAGACGTCCATAACCGGGGACACGGCTAACCATGATTAGTTTGTACACTCTGCAGAGGTTTGCGCAATTTTCCCACAAGACTCGATTTCCTCCGTTGGATTTCTCGCACTACATGGTATTTGAGAAATGGATGACCGAGACACAGTCTTTCAAAAGCATTAGCACCTTACGATGGGTAGACAGTACCACCTACATCCCCTACATCTGCTAGTCTACCACTGTAAGAGTTCACACGACTTAATCAACTATGCCAGAGCCCATAATGGCTTGTGGTTGCACACGGAAGTTTCTAGCATGAATAATCTCATGATCCCTTTGAGCCTGGGTGGCAGTCCATAGGAGAATCACACGGTACCCCGGGATTTCCAAAAATGCAGGCAATCACTGGATACCCCAGGTGCCTCAATCCACCCAGATGTGTATTAATGTTGCCACCTTAAGTTGAACCATTAATTATCAATACTCACATATGTCATGAATACACTCAAACCCAATCCACGTCTACGAGCATAGCATGGCAATATAAGCATAACGTAATAGTAACTCCCAAGGTTTGAATGCAGGGCAATAGGTTCCTACCTTATCAACTACTTCCCAATACCCACATGTTATCAATTCCTAACCATGCAATGTTTGAGGGTGAAACTAATGCATAAAAACTAGTTATGAAAGGGATATGATGAAAGTGTGAACTTGCCTGAAATGTTGATGAAGATGATTCGCACTCAAAACTCTTGATAGTTCTACTCGTCACACTCCGGTAATCTATCGTAAGCAAGCCATAGTAACCACACATAAGCAATCACTCAAAAGATCAGAAAGAACGAAGAAGACGATTCGGAAAACAGCAAAACCAAGCAAATAACTCTTGCAGCATAAAACAATTTCTAGCAGTACCAAAATTAGGTGAATTTGTCCTTATCAGAAAGTTTAGGTCAAGAGCTTCGATTTGCAAAAAGAATCAACTCAAACGGAGTTATAAAACTCGAGTTATGAACAACAGAAGTTCAATTAAAAATCTGATCTAATTCAATTTTTAAAACTTTCAAAAACATGTTTAAGTTGATTATCTGTATAGAGGGGATCATAACGAAGAAGTGGGCGTTGGTTTTGTTGGATTTGGACTAACGAGTAAAAGGTAATGATCATTTGAAAAACAGGGGCCAAACTATAAGTAAAAACATCACAGATAGGTCCCTGGCCGAAATTAAAAAAAAAGAAAAAAAACTAAATACCGAACGTTCATTACAGAACGCTAACGAACGAATCCGTTCACTGCCTAACCCTAGTAATGAACGCTCGCAAAATAACTAACCTAAACATAAAAACTGATCTAAAAGAAAAAGGTTATACCGGCTCGGGCGGTTCAGGGCGGTTTACGGTGAAAACCCGGCGGCGACGGTTTCCGGCGATCTCCGGCGAGATCTGCGGCGACGGCGGGGTGGGGCGGTGGCTACGCAGCGCGGGGCAGCGGAGCTAGCAGCAGCGGCGGCGCGAGGCGAGAGGGGACGGGGTGCGGTGCGGCGGTTGGAGCAAGCGGCAACGGCGATCTGCGAGGGCGGCGGCGAAGCGAGAGGAGGCGAGGCGGGGCCTCAGGCTTTTATGGAGGGAGGGGCAATGCGGTGGTGTGCGGGAGGGGGCATAGGAGGCCGGGGCGGGCACGGCGAGCATGGCGACGCGGCGGCGGACTCGGGAGGAGTCTCGGTCGAGGATGACGGGCGAGGCGGCGCGGAGCTGGGCCTTGGCCTGGCTTCGGCTGGGCCGGCCCAGTTTGGGGAGAACTTTTTTTAACATTTTTCTAGAAAAACAAAAATAATGAAATAAATAAAAATATTATATATGCATATAATATATCAAAATTTTCAGAAAAAGATTTTCTATAACGTGAACATTTTTCTAGCGTCAAATAAAATCTACAAAAATTCAAATAATTCAAAGAGTGCTACTGCCCTACTAAAATCCAATAAAAATCATTTTAATAATACCAAAATGATTTCAAATTTATTTATCTCCAATTTTTTGATGTAGGGAATCATTTTACCCTAATTTCCATATATTTTATTTTTGGAGAAAAATAATTTGAATAAAACCCAAATAACTCCAAATTGAAAATAAATTCAAGGACTTTGAATTTAATTCTTTGAAACTCCCAACTCATATTTCATATGTTTTGAAGAAGTCATTTTATCTTCGCTCATGAAAATCATTGAGTTGCTTGAAGTTTCTGAATTGGAAATATTTTTCCAAATGGAATTCAAATATTTTCAAAAACCCTTTTTCATTTATTTAAATGGAAGAAGTCATGTCATCTTCTCTCTAGGGTTTTTGTATTTGAAAAGAATTTGAATTCATGGAGATCATAAAAGCAAAATGAAAGTTTGGGAAAGTCATTTTATTCCCTCTCATTGAACTTTCAAATAGTTTCGAATTTCACTCAAGCAATCATACAACCAATCAAAACTATCTATTTAATATAACATTCCAGAATTTAGAATTTTGGGATGTTACATGTGCCCACCTGGTGGCCCTCCTCTGGTGTTTATTGACTCCAATATTTCTTAAATAATCCATAAAAAATCTACGTAAAGTTTCAGCCCATTTGGAGTTGTGCAAAATAGGTGGCCTGACATAGCTTTTCCAGGTCCAGATTTCCATGTGCCGGAATTCTCCCTCTTGGTGTGTTCCTTGTAAATTATGAGAGAAAAGGCATTAGAATTACTCCAAAAATCATTATTATGGATAAAAACATTATAAATAACAGCAAGGAAACATGATGCAAAATGGACGTATCATCAGAAATGGAGCTACGGATAAAAAGATATGATCAAAAGAAGTTTGAATATGAATCGAAATTTGAAAGTTGCAAAAGGTTTGTTTGATAGATCCTCTAGATATGTGGAATCAGGACAAAGACATAGGCGTTGGTTTTATCTAATTTGGATGAACGACTAAAAAGTTATGGCTATTTGAAAAATCAGGTCCAAGCTGTTTTACGGAAGAAAAATAGGTATGACTAAAAGAATTCTAGGTCTAATGTATAAATACAGAGACTATTTGATAATATAATTATTCTACCATACACTAGTATAAAAATAATAAGCTATGGAACTATAAAAAAATACAAAGAAAGATACCTTAATAAGGTAGAGAAAAGATGACTTCAGAGAGAGGAGACAACTTCCAGAAGTACCACCGTTGAGAAGAAATATTTTTTTAGTGAATCTAGTCAAACCAAAATATTGATTTAACCCGAGTCGGATGATTTTTGGAGGCTCAATGGGTCTATATTTATAGGTGGAAGAGAGGCTTAGAGATCAAAGGCTAAGCAATGTGGGACTAAACGTAGACGAAATATAGAAAAGAGAGAAAGGCGCGCCACGAGCCAAAAGGCTCGGCCGGGGAGATCTACGCCAAGTCAAGACATACCAAGTACCCATCGTAAAGTCTTCTCCCTCGCATTACATTATTTTCCATTTGCCTCTCGTTTTCCTCTCCCCCACTTCACCTTTGCCGTTTTATTCGCCCCTCTTCCGTTCGCCTCTTTTCGCTTGCTTCTTGTGAGTTCGTGTGCTAGATCGTTTGTTTCGCCTTCATGGCTAGTTCTCCTATCATTGTTAATACTCCCGATAATGAAGTTCTTAATTTTGAACAAAGGGAGGGAGAAAACCTAAAGGATGCTTGGTATAGAATTTCCAATGCTCAAAATAGATATACTAGAAAGCAATCTACTTCTGTTCTTCTTCGCAATTTTACATAGGCGTCACTCCTTGGTATAGATATGTTCTTGACACCATTACTGGAGGGAATTTCTTGGGAAGCCATAGTTTTGATTCTTATAATTCTATGATAGATTTATTAGGCCCACCACCTCTTTTGGTCAATGGAACTATTTTAACTTTGGAACATGTGATGCAAAGGCTTGATATTATTGAAAATAAAATTGCCACTGTAGAGTTAATTGAAAATTTGGATAAAAAGATCCACAACCAAATTACCCAATATGGATCTAAGGTAGGAGTTACTCTGAAAAATCTTAAGGAAAAAGAACCCATAGTTAATGAGAAGATAGATCAAGATTCCACTAGAATTGGTAAACTCGAAGATAGTATTAACAACTCGGGGTCCGCTTTCTCTGCCATCAAAAATACCTCAAATCCCCCTCCTACACAAAGTTGCCAAGTTTATCTATGTTCCTAAAAATAAGGGTGAATCTTCTAGTAAGAAAAATGAAGACCTCAAATCAATAAGTGTTCACCCCAACTTCTTGGATATCATTAAGGAACCTTTTGCTACAAATGAATTTCTTGATTTCCTACCTAGGAGTTTGATCATTAGCAAAAACAAAAAACCTCCTAAGGGTTATAAGTTTTCAACTGAAGAATTGCATACCAAAGATGACAATACCTAGATCTATTCTTGCTTTTATGCCTAGCTAGGGGCGTTAAACGATAGCGCTTGTTGGGAGGCAACCCAATTTTATTTTTGTTCTTTGCTTTTTGTTCATGTTTAGTACTCCCTCCGTTCCTTGATATAAGGTGTATAGTTTTTTGAGAAAAAGCCCAAAATATAAGGTGTATTGCGTTGCACCACTTGTTTGGATATTTTTTAGGGATTTGATTACATTTCCTTATATCAAGCAAGCTCCTCTATTTTCTCATGTCAATTCGTCAGGTAAAATCTCACCCAAAACTTGTGAAATTTTCCCTCCATGTGCGTTCTTTAATTTCCGTGCCAAAAACTATACACCCTAAATTTAGGAATGGGGGGAGTAATAAATAATTTATCTAGCCTCTGTTATGGTTGTGTTTTTATGTTTAATTAGTGTTTGTGCCAAGTAAAGACTTTAGAATCTTCTTGGGTGATTGTTGTTTGATCTTGCTGGTAAAAACAGAAAGTATGCGCTCACGAAAATAATTTACATTTTTTTACCAGAAAGCGATAAAATACCAATTCCAACTGCAGCAGATCAATATGCAAATTTTCCTGTTCTTCCTAATTTTTCAGAATTTTGGACTTACAGAAGTATTCGAAACCTACAGATTGCTACAGACTGTTCTGTTTTTGACATATTCTGTTTTTCGCGTGTTGTTTGCTTATTTTGATGCATCTATGGCTAGTATCGAGGGGTATGAACCATAGAGAAGTTGGAATACAGTAGGTTTAACAACAATATAAATAAATAATGAGTCAATTAGAGTACCTTAAAGTGGCGGTTTATTTTCTTATACTAATGGATCTCACGAGATTTTCTGTTGAGTTTTGTGTTGTGAAGTTTTCAAGTTTTTGGGTAAATATTTGATTGATTTTGGAACAAGGAGTGGCAAGAGCCTAAGCTTGGGGATTCCCAAGGCACCCCAAGGTAAAATTCAAGGACAACCAAAAGCCTAAGCTTGGGGATGCCCCAGAAGGCATCCCCTCTTTCGTCTTCGTCTATCGGTAACTTTACTTGAGGCTTTATTTTTATTCACCACATGATATGTGTTTTGCTTGGAGCGTCTTTTATGATTTGAGTCTTTGCTTTTTATTTTACCACAATCATCCTTGCTGTACACACCTTTTGGGAGAGACACGCATGAATCGGAATTTATTAGAATACTCTATGTGCTTCACTTATATCTTTTTGAGCTATACAATTTTGCTCTAGTGCTTCACTTATATCTTTTTAGAGCATGGTGGTGGTTTTATTTTATAGAAATTATTGATCTCTCATGCTTCACTCATATTATTTTGAGAGACTTTCAGAACAACATGGTAATTTGCCTTGGTTATAAAATTAGTCCTAATATGATGGGCACCCAAGATGGGTATAATAAAAACTTTCATATAAAGTGCGTTGAATACTAGGAGACGTGTGATACTTGACGATTGTTTTGAGACATGAGGATGGTGATATTAGAGTCATGCTAGTTGAGTAGTTGTGAATCTGAGAAATACTTGTGTTGAGGTTTGCAAGTCCCGTAGCATGCACGGATGGTAACCGTTGTGTAACAAATTTGAAGCATGAGGTATTTCTTTAATTGTCTTCCTTATGAGTGGCGGTCGGGGACGAGCGATGGTCTTTTCCTACCAATCTACCCCCCCTAGGAGCATGCGCGTAGTGCTTGGTTTTTGATGACTTGTAGATTTTTGCAATAAGTATGTGAGTTCTTTATGACTAATGCTGAGTCCATGGATTATACGCACTCTCACCCTTCCACCATTGCTAGCCTCTCTAGTACCGCACAACTTTCACCGGTACCATAAACCCACCATTTAGCTTCCTCAAAACAGTCACCATACCTACCTATTATGGCATTTCCATAGCCATTCTGAGATATATTGCCATGCAACTTTCCACCGTTCCATTTATTATGACACGATCCATCATTGTCATATTGCCTTGCATGATCATGTAGTTGACATCGTATTTGTGGCAAAGCCACCATTCATAATTTTTTCATAGATGTCACTCTTGATTCATTGCACATCCCGGTACACCGCCGGAGGCACGCATATAGAGTCATATTTTTGTTCTAAGTATCGAGTTGTAATCTTTGAGTTGTAAATAAATAGAAGTGTGATGATCATCATTATTAGAGCATTGTCCCATGTGAGGAAAAAAAAGAGAAAGGCCAAAAAAATAAAAAAGAAGAAAAAAATGAGAGAAAAAGAGAGAAGGGACAATGCTACCATCCTTTTCCACACTTGTGCTTCAAAGTAGCACCATGATCTTCATGATAGAGAGTCTCTTATTTTGTCACTTTCATATACTAGTGGGAAATTTTCATTGTAGAACTTGGCTTATATATTCCAACGATGGGCTTCCTCAAATGCCCTAGGTCTTCGTGAGCAAGCAATTTGGATGCACACCCACTTAGTTTCTTTTGTTGAGCTTTCATGCATTTATAGCTCTAGTGCATCTGTTGCATGGCAATCCCTACTCACTCACATTGACATCTATTGATGGGCATCTCCATAGCCCATTGATACGCCTAGTTGTTGTGAGACCATCTTCCTCCTTTTTGTCTTCTCCACAACCACCACTCTATTCCACCAATCTCGCTATGTCCATGGCTCACGCTCATGTATTGCATGAAAGTTGAAAAGGTTTGAGATTACTAAAGTATGAAACAATTGCTTGGCTTGTCATCGGGGTTGTGCATGATTTGAGTATTTTGTGGGACGAAGATGGAGCATGACCAAACTATATGATTTTGTAGGGATGAACTTTCTTTGGCCATGTTATTTTGAGAGGACATAATTACTTTGTTAGTATGCTTGAAATATTATTATTTTTGTGTCAATATTAAACTTTTGTCTTGAATATTTAGGATCTGAACATTCATGCCACAATAAAGAAAATTACATTGATAAATATGTTAGGTAGCATTCCACGTCAAAAATTCTGTTTTTATCATTTACCTAGTCGAGGACGAGCATGAATTAAGCTTTGGGATGCTTGATACGTATCCAACGTATCTATAATTTTTGATTGTTCCGTGCTATTATATTGTCTATTTTGGATGTTTAATGGGCTTTAATATGCTCTTTTATATTATTTTATGGACTAACCTATTAACCGGAGGCCTAGTGCCAGTTTTTGTTTTTTTGCCTATTTCAGTGTTTCGCAGAAAAGGAATACCAAATGGAATGAAACCTTTGCGATCACTGGTGCGCGTCAGTCCTAAACAAATGGTTTTTTACCCCTTTCTGCGACGGCATTTGGAACCGTCGCCAAGTGAGTGTGGGCGATAGGGGGGTCCTTCCCACATGACCCAGAAATCATCGGGGATAGGCCCTCGTGGGACCCAGGCTGGGGCCATGTGCGACCGGGCGAGGCATGGAAACCCAATCATTTTCGTAGGTATGTACATCCCACACGGTGAATCCCAGAAATCATTTCCGTAGGTATGTACATCCCACACGGTGAATCCCAGAAATCATTTCCGTAGGTATGTTCATCCCACACGGTGAATCGCAGAAATCATTTTCGTAGGTATGTACATCCCACATAGTCAATCCAAGGAATACGTTTCCATTCTTATGTACATCCCACACAGTCAATCCAGGGAAAACGTTTCTGTTCGGACATAGATCCCACACATTTTTATGTGTAGGCTCGTGTGCGAAAGGTGTATCTATGACACATGGTCTTCCTTCGTTAACTGTTTGCTTTTATCAACTACATCACACATGATTTGATGAAGAAAACTATGTGGCATTGGGCTATCCATCACAACCGCTTTTGCTGCTAGAACCGTTTGCAAAGGTCCATGACACATCTAGCAGGTTTATTAGTTTACAATTAATAATTCTAGTATTACGCAAATTCACATTTCATATTGAACATCCGTTTGCCAATTTCAAATCAGGCATGTAAATATATTATAACATCACAGTATGGTAGCTACATGAAAACAACACAGTACAACATATAGCTAGTTCAACTTCATAAGAACAATATATTCATTTCCCTAATCAAGATCATCCAGGCTCGTCTTATCCACCTCTGTTTTTAGTTCAGTAAGAACCCGCTTTGCATGGGCCAACTGGGAAAGTGCCTCCTCCTTCGCCAACACCATCTTAGGAAAGTCTTTTTTTTAAAACCTGAGCTCATTCTCCACCTTCAACTTTTTATCTTGCATCTTGAAATATGCTTCAGCGTTGACAAGACTTTCTCTAAGCGTAGCTGTGTTCACTTCCTCATACATGCTCCAGAGCTTCGTTAGGCACATCTTCAAAGACTGTGGCCACTCTTGATCAACCCACTCCAAGTAAGAACACTTCCGTTCATCCTATAATATTTAAAACTAGATCAGTAACAATTGTAGAGGAAATGGGTTTATAGCAACATAGAAAATCACCAATGCTTATTTTGAAAAACTGAAGAAACATGTTAATTATGACATATCTTCTGAAAAAGATCGATGTGCAAATGAAATAGTTGGTACTGAGACAACAACAAAATTCTGGAACATCAGAAGCTGTAATTAACTACAATGACACTACAAGTTCTTACTCATGTACAATAAATAACAAATTGAACATTTTACGAGGAAGGTAAATATAACTGCAACAGCATAGTAGCGGTGTTTGGATGATAGCAAATTGATACTAATAGGTGTGTACATGCACAAATTTAGTAACATAGAAATAATAGCACTAAGGCCGGCCACTATGTATGCCAAAACTGGTGTAAAGACAACTGTTGCTACATCTCGCACCGGTGCCCTGAACTGGCGAGCCGATGCAGCGAAAAAAAATCAGGGACCCGGACTCCGGAGCACGTAGTTGCTCCGATGCCCAGTTCCTTCGTTCCATAAAGATTTAGTATTTTACTGCTCGGCTGCTTAGATGTGTGGACCAAAGTTGCCTGCATAAACTACTGAAGCGGTGCCAAATAATTTTCTAATGGCACCGCTGATGAGATGGCAACAATTTAAGATACTAGGTACAAATTGTGACATTATCTTAGGATGCGTTTAGTTGAAGGTGTGGTATGAATGGGTTGGGACCATGACAGTGTCTGAATCACATCTAACAAATGATTTGTTACAATGGAAGAGGGTCTAACCTTCTGTACACATGCCAGCAACTTCCTCCCAGTGTCCACAAAATCAAACGCAAGTAGCTTCGCACATGGAGATTGATGGTGACAACGAGCAGATAGATCTTCAGCCACCCCGCTCCATTCGTTGCCACTGATGGTCTTAGGGAGCTACAAGAGGAAGAAACGACTCAAATCGACCTCCAGGTAAAAATCCTTCATTCCAAGTCATAGCCTGAGAGAGAGAAGAGAGGCATACCCGGGTGGTGAACGAGTAGTCACCGGAGGAGGAACCACTGGAGATGTCTTTGAAGAAGACCATGGAGACCCCGGCGGTAGGATGCGAGACGGCAAGAGCGAGGAAGCGGCTATAGCTTAGCAAGGAAGGAAGGAAGGAGAACAGGGGAAATGTGACTTGTGGTCAGGGAGAAAAGGGGGTGGGGGTAGATATTTTGGCGGTAGGCCAAAATTTTGGAAATGTGGAGGGAAACTTTGCGTGCGGTGCCGCCGGACCATTCACTTTGAACGATTGTGTGCATCGCAAACGATTCTTCTGCTTTACGCACATGGGATGAGTTTGATAATTCAAATTTTGGTCTCAAGGCATGGGCACATTCACTTTGAACGCGTGCGTTGCCGCCGGACCATTCACTTTGAACGATTGTGTGCATCGCAAACGATTCTTCTGCTTTACGCGCATGGGATGAGTTTGATAATTCAAATTTTGGTGGAAATTTCCCTGGGTACATCATTGCATAATTTAACATCGCTTGCTAATTTGGGCACACAAAAGAGCGTACAACAGACAGACCACACTTACTGAATCGAGAAATTTCAGTAATTACACAGAGCCAGTTGACCTAAACATTGCTCTAACAAAAGACCAGCATTAAAAACAAAGCCTAAGTATGCATAATTAAAAATTCACCGCCGCACCGGCCCATGCATCGCCAGTGTGAGATGAGACGTCGATGACTTGTCCTGGTGACATGCCGCCGTTGGTGGACTCCGCGTCCCCCCTGCTGAAGTCGACCGCGTCCTCGTCCTTGTCCTCGTCCTCGGCGCCGCCCTCAAGGTTGTAGTACTCGAAGTAGTGGCTGCGCTAGAGCTCGCGTTGGTACTCCACCGCCGATTCCTCGATGGATAGACTCTTCTCTACCTCGGCCACGCGCAACTCCTCCTCTCGGTGCTCCTCGATCTCCACCGCCTCCTGCATCTCCAGCTCCCGCTCGGCGACCTCATGAGGAAGCAGGTGCTCCATGGCCACCGTCGCCTTTTCAGACATGGGTTGCATGCGGGAGTCCGAGGTGGCCTGGAATATCTTGGTGTGTGCATCGTCGATCTTGGCATGGATGGCCTCGACCCGGGCCAGGGCGACATCAGCGACACAGACGGTAGCTCGAGCGCTCTCGGTAAACGGTTCCTAGAAAACAACTGTGTGTGATGTTGTAGATATTTTTATTAGCTGTGAAAGACGAATTTGGAATAAAGTGCCAACGTATGGTGTTTTAAATGAATGAGAAATTTTGTAGTACTAATACAAATATCATGTCAAATTTTGGAAAATTTCAGGGGTCATTTGACCTCCTAAGACATTTAAGTGATTTTCTAGCCATTTAATGACCGTAATTGAAATTTGAACTATATGTACATGCAACAGCTAACCATAACGGTTTGAAAACTCATATTTCTTGTACTTGTGTGTGATTTAATTCCATGTGCAGTAAATTGGAAGGAATTTTCAAACATATTGGTCTAACGGCTATGACATAATTAAGCATGGTGTGACATGTCATTTTAATTCCAATTTTTTTTAAAAAAAATCAGAAACACATGAAACCTTGGTTGATGTAATGTCATGCCACCAAGATGATGTGGTAAAAAATTGGCATGTTTGACCAAAGTTTGGACTCACACCCCTCACAAACCGGAGCAACTCACTAGAAGGCTTGTGGTTCCGAGAGGGAACAATGCATATTTGATGACGAACTGGAGATGGCTTCCTCTTACGGCCTTGAATTTTTTTTCTATGTCTAACGTGCACTACTACAACTGTAATGTGAAACTTTTGAAAATTGTAGGGGTCATTTGACCTTTTAAAGACATTTAAGTGATTTTCTAGCCATTTAATGATCGTAATTCAAATTTGAACTACATCTACATGCAAGGCGTAACCGAAACAGTTTGAAAAATCATATTTGTGTACTTGTGTGCGAGCTAATTCCATGTGCAGTAAACTAAAAGGAATTTTCAAACATATTTGTATCTCGACATGGACATATATGCATGAATACGTATGCATGGAGTGGCATGGCATTTTAATTCCAAAAAATCAGAAACACATGAAACCTTGGTTGATATAATGTCATGCCACCAAGATGATGTGGTAAATAAATTGGCATGCTTGACCAAAGTTTGGACACACACACCCCTCACAAACTGGAGCAACTCGCTAGAAGGTTTGTGGTTCCGAGAGGGAACAATGCATGTTTGATGGTGAACGGGAGATAGCTTCCTCTTACGACCTTCAAATTTTTTCTACGTCTAACGTGTACTACTACAACTGTAATGTGAAATTTTGGAAAATTCTAGGGGTCATTTGACCTTTTAAAGACATTTAAGTGATGTTCTAACCATTTAATGACCGTAATTCAAATTTGAACTACATCTACATGCAACGCCTAACCAAAACGTTTTGAAAAATCATATATGTGTACTTGTGTGTGAGTTAATTGCATGTGTATTAAATTAGAAGGAATTTTCAAACATATTGGTATTGCGACATGGACACATGCATACGTATGCATGGAGTGACTTGGCATTTTAATTCCAAAAATAGAAAAATGATCAGAAACACATGAAACCTTGGTTGATGTAATGTCATGACACCAAGATGATGTGGTAAACCAATTGGCATATTTGACGAACGTTTGGACACACGCCCCTCACAAACCAGAGCAACTCGCTAGAAGGTTTGTGGTTCCGAGAGGGAACAATGCATGTTTGATGACGAACGTGAGATAGCTTCCTCTTACGGCCTTCAAATTTTTTCCTACGTTTAACGTGCACTAATACAACTGTCATGTGAAAATTTGGTAAATTTTAGGGGTCATTTGACCTTGTAAAGACATTTAAGTGATTTTTTTAACCATTTAGTGATCGTAATTCAAATTTGAACTACATCTACATGCAACACCTACCCAAAACAGTGTGAAAAGTCATATTTTTATGTACTTGTGTGCGAGTTAATTCCATGTGCAGTAAATTCGAATGAATTTTCAAACATATTGGTGTCAAGGCATGGGCACATGCATGGAATGCATGCCATGGCATTTTAATTCAAAAATATTAAAAAATGATCAGAAAAACATGAAACCTTGCTTGATTTAATGTCATGCCACCAAGATGATGTGGTAAAAAATTGGCATGTTTGACCAAAGTTTGGACACACGCCCTCACAAAGCGGAGAAACTCACTAGAAGGTTCGTGGTTCTGAGAGGGTACAATGCATGTTTGCTGACGGACGGGAAATAGCTTCCTCTTACGGCCTTCAATTTTCTTCCTATGTTTAACGTGCACTAATGCAACTGTCATGTGAAAATTTGGAAATTTTCAGGGGTCATTTGACCTTTTAAAGACATTTAAGTGATTTTCTAACCATTTAATGACCGTAATTCAAATTTGAACTACATCTACATGCAACGCCTAACCTAAACGGTTTGAATAATCATATTTTTGTGTACTTGTGTGCGAGTTAAAAAATCATCAGACGATGTAAATATCTGGTGTTCAAAAAACAAAATGTAAATATCTGGCAAGACAACCGGCTTCCACACGATTGGCAGTCTATCTTGCGGCTCGAGGTTTGGTAGGTGAATGGCGGGGATCATTAATCAGACACGGTTCTGCATTGGAAACCGTCAGCTATTATGTTCACACACGGATTTTGGCTATTATGTTCACACACAGATTTGTTGCGGGAATTGTGTGTAATTCAAACTACAGTACTCGTAAATTCCGGTGACCGGCATGTGTACTGTCCCCGTCGATCTAGATTTCGGCCGCCAATAAATACTACCTTGCTCACGTCGTCCCGCCTGCATTCTCATCTAGATACCCCCCTCGCTCACCCTCTCTCCCTCTCTCTCTCAAATCTCTGCCATGGCGCCGCCGATCTGCCCACATGCCGACGAGGAGTCGCCGACCCCCAAGGACGCTCACTCGATTAGCAGTGACGAGGACCCCTACGCGCCGCCTGAAGTGGTTGCGTTGGACCCCCCAACTTTAGATTGGTTTTGGGGCCAATAAAATCTTTGTTTGTGGAAGTCGCTGCCGCCGGCTAAGAAAGCCAGGCAAGTGGCGTTCAAGGAGATGGCGGAGGAGGAAGCCAGGTACCAGGTGGCCTGTGAAGCCCGTGATGCTGCCTGGAAAAAGGAGGCGGTGGAGCTTTGGGGGCGGGCGCGTCGTCGTGCCGAGGAGGTGTACGAAGATGGGTACTTTACGAGGAAGACCATAGGCGCTGGGCGCCTCGTCGCTGCGTGGAGGTGGGCTGATAAGTTCCAGCGTGCCACCGACGAGGAGCTCCGGTGGGTGCCCAACGAAATGGCAAGATCGGTCGTGCGTGTCCGCCAGCAAGAGGTAGATCGGTACATCAAGCGCTGTGAGGCGGAGGAGTCAGAGTATTGCCTCCGCACTAGGAAGACGCAGCGCACTAGGGAGCTGTTGGCGAGGGGCTGCCGGAATACTGGCCCCAAGAGGGATTATTAGTTTTACTATTGTTCGTTTTCAATTTTATGCATTGTACCAGTAGTTAAGTATCCTCACGTATATGTGATGATATTATATATATATATATTCTGTGATGATCTAATGGACAATTAATATATATCTATTATGAATTCTATTTTCTATCTGTTTTGTATACTAATTTGAATCTAGCTGTTATCATCCACATATGCAGAATGGAAAGCGTATATACACACATTGAAACAGAACATATCAGAATGGAAAACAGAGTACACACATTGAAATAGAGCAATAAACAGAGCAATACTATGATTGCTGTGAATACAAAGCTATCCACATCGAAACAACTTTTTAAAATAAAATGCTTCCATGAGACCATGTGTAACATCCCAAATTTTCAATTTGAAATGTTATACATTAGGTCATCACTGCATATCATATTTTATTTGCTTTTGGCCTGATCCAGAAATTCTACGCAACTCAAGGACCCACAGAGAGAGTTGGGATTTCGTTATTTTCATATTTGGGTTTTTCTCAAATTTTGAAAATAAGATCATTGATTTTATTTATTTTATCTTCAATTATTTCTATAATACAATATGAGAGAGGGAATAAAATGACTTTCCCAAAATAAAGAAATATTGAAGGTTTAATAAAAAAACCAAGTAAGATTTTATTTCGGATTTTCTCGCTATTTTATTTGACTTTAGGAAAAATTGCACGTTTTCAAAACTGCATTTTAGGGCCAAGAAAATGTTCATCCTGTTCTATATATTTTATTTAGACGGTGAAAATTTGTTTTGGCATTTTAGATTTTTATTTAGTTTTTCTAGAATTTATTTTCTGTTTGGCGGAATTATTAAAAGAAACGCGCGAGAGCCCGACTGGGCAAGGCCCAGCCGAGCCAGGCCGGCCTCCAGCGCCACCGCCAGCCCCGCCGTGTCACCCCCGGACTCGGGGAGTCCGACCCCGAGCCGCCTCCGCCGTCGCCCCTTCCCCAAGCCGGCCGAGCCCACCCCCCTCCTATAAATACGCCGCCACCCCGCCGCCCTCACCCCGTCCCAGCCCCACCGAGCCGCCGCCGCCGCCTAGCGCCGCCGCCAGGAGCCGCCACCGCCTCCCGCCGTCGCCGCAGCCCCGCCACCCCGCGCCGCCCCGTAGCCCCGCCGGAGCCGAGCCGGAGGTATAGCCGCCGCCACCGCCACCGTGGTCCGGTTTTTTTAAAAAAACCGATCCGGTTTTTTTAGAAACCCTAGTTTCGTTTTTTTTATAAATCAGTTTTCCGGTTTATTTGTTTAGTGAGCGTTCGCAAGTTTGTTCGTTTTAACGAACGCGTTCACCGTTTAGTTTTAGATAATGAACGTTCGTTCGTTAATCTGTTCGTCATTTTTTCTCTTTCTCGGATTTTCCACGGTTATTTTTGATCGCGATTTCTGATCCGATTTTTGTTTTAGTTTATCTCTTCGCTCGTTTATCGGAATCAGGCGATTCAAGCGCCTGGAGTTTCGTCTTGAAACCCTCTTTCCGTTTAACCAACTCAAACAAGTTTTTGCATCTGTAAAATTTGACTTAGATCCAGATTAGTAAACGAAGTTTGTTTCTTTTTCTGTTTGACTTTCGTTGTTTCGTTCAAGTTGATTCTTTTTGCAAACCGGAGATCTTAAGTTGAACTTTCTGGTTAGTTTTCTTATTTGAGTTTTACCCGTGCATTAGATGAGTACTTATTGTATGCTTGTTTGTTTGCGATAGAGTACCCGGAGTGCGCCGCTTGCTACTTTGAATCTCTAGGTTTCGCGGATCATCAACAAGGCAAGTAACACTTTGATCATACCTCTTTAGTACCCAGTTTTATTGCATTAGATCAATCCTCAAACAATTGCATGATTAGGATCTAATTAAATTGTGGGTTTTGGGAAGTAGATGAGGTAGTACCTATTACCTGTTTTATTATCAAACCCTTGGGAGTTACTTCTATGTTTGCTTATTATGCCATGCTATGATAGTAGACGTGGATTGGGTGAGTGTATCCACGACAGATGTGAGATTGATAAATTAATGGTTTATTTAAGGTGGCAACTTAAACACACATCTGGGTGGATTGAGGCACCTGGGTATTCTAACGATTGCCTGTTTTTCTTTATGGACCGCCACCCAGGCCAAAAGGGATCATGAGATTATTCATACTAGAAACTTCCGTGTGCAGCCACAAGCTACTATGGGCTCTAGCATAGTTGACTAAGTCATGCGAACTCTTACAGTGGTAGACTAGCAGATGTAGGGGATGTAGGTTGGTACTGTCTACCCGATCGTAAGGTGCTAGCACTTCTGAAAGACTATGTCTCGGTCATCCGTTTCTCAAACATCCTGCAGTGCGAGAATCTCAACGGAGGAGATCGAGTCTTGTGGGGAAAAGTGCGCAAACCTCTGCAGAGTGTATAAACTAATCATGGTTAGCCGTGTCCCCGGTTACGGACGTCTTGAGTATCTAGTACTTGGATTATCATGTGAACCTCATCATGTTACTTTAATCAATACTGTTGGGTTTTAATGATGATACTTAATTGGGATTGAGAGGATGTCTATCTTCTCAATGTTTAACAACCACCATGATAGTTAAATAAAATTTATTCCTTTGCAGTAGGGAAAAATTGGCTTTATGCAAAAACTGTAACCATAGAGCTTTCCACCAGCCATATATGCATGTAGTATAGTTTTATTCTTTCATTACTCTCTATGTGTTACATTGCCAACATATTCCATGTGCTGACCCGTTTTCGGGCTGAAACGTTCATGTTGCAGACTTTTCAGACGACGAGTAAGGTGCCTTTAGGTCATGGTTCTATACTCAGTGATGCCGTTGGAGTTGATGGACTCACTTTTCTTCCAAGCCTTCCGCTGTTATCGTTATTAGATGGCCTTAAGCCATATTTATTGCAATAAGTTCTCTTTTGAGACATTCGATGTAATAAGTGTGTGATTGCTACTCTGTTATAAATCCTTCAAGTACTATGCGTGTCAGCATTACTGATCCAGGGATGACACTAAAGCACAGAGATCAGACTGTTTGAGGTCTGGTCGCTACAAGATGGTATCAGAGCACACGCTGAACTGTAGGACACGACCAGTAAGCTAAAGCCCTAGATCACTACTCCCTCTTCTCATTTCCGACTCCTCATCTTTTCTGCTCTTTTTAGGATGGCGGATACAAGGAACAAGTTCACGCAACCGGATGAAGATACACCCTTTGGTATCACTTGAAGAAGTCACTAGATACCTGAACATCAGAGTACCAAGCTTCACCGGACCTCCAACGCCACTTTACCTGAAGAGGAGCACTGGATGATTCAAGTTCAAGTTCCAGGAAGGACATTCTTGCCCGTCATGAGCCCATAGAGTTTTCCTTTGATACACCAACCTGGAGTCTAGGAAAGAGCATGGCAGCCCACATCACTATGGGACGCATTGGAGAAGTCTACCACAAGGATCTCAAGGGATACTATCTACCAGATTTGTGGGCGCGGAGATGAGCAATGGGAGATGATCAGCACCAGGAAGGATAGATCAATTGCAGCTTTCATCCAGGAGTTAAACCAGCACATTCGACACCAGGAGAACCATATGTGTGCAGACATGATAGACTTGAAGAAAGCCATGACCAAGATCACGGAACTAGAGGAAGAACTCAAGTCTACACGTGATGGATATGAGGAGGAAATAGCAACACTAGTAGAGAAGAATGATGATCTGACGAAGAAGCTAAAAGTGTTCATGGGATTTCCCGCAACTGGAGGAGAAGACGAAGATTGCACTTGTCTAGAGAACTACATCATCATCGACGACACTGACTCAGACGCAGACGATAGCGATGATGACTATGTTGATGAAGCTGGAGCAGATATCATGGAGTCTTCATTGGAGCACTTTTTCTAGTCGACCACCATAACAGTAGTAGTATTCTCCCATGTATCTAGTATAGCCCGAGCACTTTTGTAACGATAGATAGACCGTTGTATGCCCTTGTTTGATTGAATGAAGTGATTTTGTTTGCAATTGCCTCATGTGCATATGGGTAGTGTTTTCCCTTTAGACCTCATTCTATTCTATATTCTCATCTTTTCTAAACCCCAGATGCCTCCGAGACGTGACAATGGATTTGCTTTCCCACCGGAGCTCACTCAGTTGATCCAACAGCAGAATACGTTGATGCAGTTGCTAGTCCAGAATCAGAATCAGGGGAACAACAACAACCCACCACCGCCACCACCTGTTGATCACTTAACCCGTTTTCTTAGGCTGAATCCGCCAGTGTTCTCTAGTAGCACCGAGCCTATAGTAGCAGATGATTGGCTCCGCAAGATTGGAAGGGAGTTAACCACTATAGGATGTACTGATGCTGAGAAGGTGCGCTTTGCCGCACATCAGTTAGATGGACCAGCAGCATCATGGTGGGAGAATTACACTGTCACCTACCCTATAGCCACGGTGACATGGGACCAATTTCAGCAGGCTTTCCGTACTGCCCATGTTTTAGCAGGAGCTATGGCCATGAAGAAGCGTGAGTTTCACAACTTGCGCCAAGGAGGACGGACAGTTGGCCAGTATGTGGATGACTTTAGTAAGCTAGCACGTTATGCCCCAGATGACGTTGCTATGGATGCAACTAAGCAGGAGAAGTTTCTGGAAGGACTGAATGATGAGTTGAGCATGCAGTTGATGGTAGCAAGCTTCAACAACTACCAGGAGTTGGTAGATCGCGCTCTTATGATTGAAGGGAAACAACAGCAGATTGAAAACCGCAAGAGGAAGTATGGACGAGGGAAGTTACAATTCTGGAGCTCAGCAGAAGCCATGTTTTACCCCTAAACCGGGAGGACATTTTCAGCATACCCACGGAGGAGGCAGCTCGCACAATCATAATGGCCCCAAGAATGGTAACGGGAATGGAGGAAGCAACGGCCAGAACCCTACCAACCCATCAATGCCAGCCAAGAGAGACCTAAGCCAAGTCACTTGCTATAAGTGCCAGAAGACTGGACATTACGCCAATGAATGTCCTGAAGCCCAGAATGGAAATGTCAATGTAAGCTCTGGGAAGAAGCCGAACCCTTTCAATAGGGGACATGTGAACCATGTTAACGTGGAGGAGGTTGAAGCTCAGCCAGATGCAGTAATAGGTAAGTTTTTGGTTAAGTCATTTACTGCACTCGTCCTTTTTGATACTGGTGCATCGCATTCATACATCTCAAGGGGATCTGTGGATAAGTATAAACTGTCAACCCAAGCCCTTAGGTCACCCATGTTAGTAACCTCGCCTGGAGTAGAGTATATGGCTAGTCTATGGTGTGATCGGTTACCATTAAGGATTGGTAACTATGTATTTCCCTCGGACCTAATAGTATTGGAATCTCAAGGATTGGATGTGATATTAGGCATGGATTGGTTATCGAAGTATGGAGGGAACATTGAATGCGCCAGTAAGTCAATTTTGCTTACGACGCCAGAAGGAAGAAGGATCAAGTATGTATCCCGGCATGTGCCGAAGAGGACCCAAGTAAATTCCTTATCAGGAGTTGTGCAGGAGGAAGTACCAGTGGTGAAGGATTTCCCTAACGTATTTCCAGAGGAGTTGCCAGGCATGCCACCAGATAGAGATATTGAGTTTTTGATTGAGCTTTTGCCAGGCACAGGGCCCATATCTAAGAGACCATACAGGATGCCCGCAAAAGATTTGGAGGAGATTAAGAAGCAGATTGAAGAGTTACTAGATAAAGGTTATATTCGCCCAAGTTCTTCGCCTTGGGGATTGCTAGTACTTCTAGTGGAGAAGAAGGATGGATCATTAAGGATGGTTGTTGATTATCGAGGATTGAATGAAGTAAGAATCAAGAACAAGTACCCACTGCCGATGATCAATGATCTGTTTGATCAATTGCAAGGAGCTAAGGTATTTTCCAAGATCGATCTATGATCAGGGTACCATCAGTTAAAAATTCGAGAGCAGGATATACCTAAAACGGCTTTTACCACCAGGTATGGGCTGTACGAGTATACCGTTATGTCATTTGGTCTGACTAACGCACCTGCATATTTCATGAACATGAAGAACAAAGTGTTTATGGAGTTTTTGGATAAGTTCGTCGTGGTGTTCATTGATGATATTTTGGTCTACTCAAAGAATGAATAGGAGCATAAGGAGCATTTGCGTTTGGTACTTGAGAAGCTCAGAGAACATCAGCTATATGCCAAGTTCAGCAAATGTGAGTTTTTGTTGAAGGAAGTTGGATTCCTCGGACACGTTATATCCGGAGAAGGTATAGCAGTAGATCCCACCAAGGTTGTCACTGTGACAAATTGGGAAGCACCAACAACAGTTGGAGAGATCCGGAGTTTTCTTGGACTTGCAGGATACTACCGGAGATTCATAGAGAATTTCTCAAAAATTGCGAAGCCTATGACAGAGTTGTTGAAGAAGGATACCAAGTTCAAATGGACTGAGAAATTTTAGGCTAGTTTCCAGGAGTTAAAGAAACGTTTGGTTACCTCGCCAGTGTTGATTTTGCTAGATCAGCGCAAGGATTACGAGGTATATTGTGACGCTTCACGTTGAGGACTTCGAGGAGTGCTTATGCAGGAGGGAAGAGTTGTTTCGTATGCTTCACGACAGCTGAAACCTCATGAGTTGAATTATGCCACGCATGATTTGGAGTTAGCAGCCGTAGTGCATGCATTGAAGACTTGGAGACATTTTCTCATTGGAAACCATTGTGAAGTATACATGGATCACAAGAGTTTGAAGTATATTTTCACACAGAAGGAGCTAAATCTCAGGCAAAGGAGATGGTTGGAGCTCATCAAGGATTATGATATGAGATTGCATTATCATCCCGGAAAGGCTAACGTAGTAGCCGATGCGTTGAGCCGTAAGAGCCATGTCAACACACTAATGACGGTAGATTTACTGAAGGTGTTAGCCGAAGACCTTCATGAGCTATGTTTGGAGATAGTTCCGAGAGGCTATGTAGCAGCATTGGAGATTCAGTCTACCTTGATGGATAAGATCAGAGAAGCTCAGAAGACTGACAAGGAGGTTGCCTCTATAAAAGAGAAGATGAGCAAAGGAAAAGTTAAAGGATTTCGTGAGGATGAGCATGATACCCTATGGTTTGAAGACCGTGTTTATGTGCCTAACGACCCGGAGATCAGGAAGTTGATTCTGCAGGAGGCCCATGATTCACCATATTCGATTAACCCAGAAAATACCAAGATGTATTTGGATTTGAAGGATACTTTCTGGTGGACCAGAATGAAGAAGGATATTGCAGAGTATGTAGCAGTTTGTGATGTATGTCAGAGAGTAAATGCAGAGCATCAGAAGCCAGCAGGGTTGCTACAACCATTGCTGATTCCCGAATGGAAGTGGGATAAACTAGGCATGGATTTTATCACGGGATTACCCAGGACCCGTTCAGGCTATGACTCGATATGGGTTGTAGTCGATCGATTGACGAAGGTAGCTCATTTCATCCCAGTAAAGACCACTTACACCAGTGCTAAGTTGGCAAAGATATACATGACCAGGATCGTATGTCTGCATGGAGTTCCAAGGAGCATTGTATCCGACAGAGGAACCCAGTTTACCTCAAAGTTCTGGAATCAGTTGTACGAAACTTTGGGTACCAGGCTAGAGTTCAGTACATCTTTTCATCCGCAGACAGATGGACAGACCGAGAGAGTCAATCAGATTTTGGAGGATATGCTGAGAGCTTGTGCGCTAGATTATGGATCTAGTTGGGACGACAATTTTCCATATGCAGAGTTCTCCTACAATAACAATTATCAATCCAGTTTGAAGATGGCCCCTTTCGAAGCCTTGTACGGAAGAAGGTGCAGAACACCATTGTCGTGGGATGAAGTTGGAGACGGCCAGTTGTTTGGACCAGATTTGATTAAGGAGTCTGAACATAAGGTGAAATTGATTCGCGATAGGCTCAAGGTAGCCCAGTCCAGGCAGAAGAGCTACGCAGATTCTAAACGCAAGGAGACAGTTTACGAAGTCGGAGACCGAGTTTATCTTCGAGTATCTCCACTTCGGGGAGTTAAGCGCTTTGGAGTTAAGGGAAAGTTAGCGCCACGTTTTGTGGGACCATACAAAGTTTTGGAACGTATGGGAGAAGTTGCCTACAAGTTGGATTTTCCTAAAGGATTGTCAGCAGTTCACGATGTGTTCCACGTTTCCCAGTTGAAGAAGTGCCACGCAGAGATGGCTGATATACCGCTGAGAGATAGAGTGCCGCTGTAAGTAATTCAGTTGGATAGTGATTTGACCTATGAGGAGAAACCGGTCAAGATTCTCGAGTATGCCACCCGAGTCACCCGCAACAAGGTTATTAAGTTTTGCAAAGTTCAGTGGAGCCACCACACCGAGGATGAAGCCACCTGGGAGCGAGAGGAAGAACTGCTGCAGGACCACCCTCACCTATTTTCTAGCCAACCCGAATCTCGAGGGCGAGATTCATCTTAAGGGGGGTAGGTTTGTAACATCCCAAATTTTCAATTTGGGATGTTATACATTAGGTCATCACTGCATATCATATTTTATTTTCTTTTGGCCTGATCCAGAAATTCTACGCAACTCAAGGACCCACGGAGAGAGTTGGGGATTTCGTTATTTTCATATTTGGGTTTTTCTCAAATTTTGAAAATAGGATCATTGATTTTATTTATTTTATCTTCAATTATTTCTATAATAAAATATGAGAGAGGGAATAAAATGACTTTCCCAAAATAAAGAAATATTGAAGGTTTAATAAAAAAAATCAAGTACGATTTTATTTCGGATTTTCTCGCTATTTTATTTGACTTTAGGAAAAATTGCACGTTTTCAAAACTGCATTTTAGAGCCAAGAAAATGTTCATCCTGTTCTA
>NC_053025.1:559866427-559943271 GCF_003073215.2 Triticum urartu | reverse complement strand
AAAGGGCTTATACCAAAAGTAAATAACAATAATGCCACAGTCGGACGTCTGAGCGACATCACATAAAGGGCTTATATTAAAAGTAAGTAACAATAATGCCACAGTCGGACGTCTGAGCGACGTCACATAAAGGGCTTATATCAAAAGTAAATAACAATAATGCCACAATCGGACGTCTGAGCGACATCACATAAAGGGCTTATAGTTTATCATTCGAATTTAAGTAGCTCATGAATTCAAATCTTCGCAAGGAAATACTCAGCATATAATCATAAACTGGTTAGTCCATCCACATTAAATAGCTTCAGCCGAGTTTACCACTCTCGGTTTCATGTTCATTCTCCGGAGACTGCCACTGGGGTTGACACTGAGATTTGCCACTGAGACTGACATTGACACAGAGATGATGTCCAAGTCCTTGCTCGTGGACATGGATACTCGAACGGTTTTGACTCTGCAGAGTGTGTACTCTTTACCACAGCCAACGGGTTTCGGTAGTCACATGGACTAGTTCTGTTTACAGTGTTTTAGAAGAAACACATCTAACCAGTACACACCCATTCCACATTCCGTTGCTAGGAATCACCCTCGGCAACGTTCAAGAAAAACCTTAAGACGGGGAGGCCACAACCTCGAATAGCATGGGATCAAATTTATATCGCGCGCTCTAAGGGGTGCCCCCCTCTCGGTCCCAACCGGAAACACCCATGCCCCCTGACCGGATGACGGGCTTTAATCCAGGGCCATGGAACCCTCATCACGGTCCCTCTGTTTGGTGTGTACAAGGAAAGAGGTTTGCAACTTACTAAACCGCACTCTTTGCAGAAAACATGTGGCAGCACGAAGGGGAAACGAACGGGATCGAGACTTGACCCACGTTAAAACTGGAGTTCACGGTTGACATAAAACTGGTATGCTTCCACAATACCAGCTTGCAACCCATCATGTCACCACATGATCGTGTTATCTTATCATCATAAGGACACATCGAACTTCGAAGCTCACCTGTAGCTTGCCTTGCATGCACATAACATTCACAAATGCTTATATAAACATGCCATGAGAAAAACTACTCGAGCAAACACGCAAAACACTCATCATATCAAAGGTTCAAACATGCTTGCCTGGTTCGGAGAAGTCGGAGTCTAGCTCGGTGAAGTTCGCGTCTCCTTTACCTCCTCCGGTATCTACGTATTAAAAGAAAATCGGATACTACATAAATACCGTGTGTGCACAAAAGTATCCCAAATATTTTTCAAATAAATATGACAAAAAACTAGACAGAAAAAATAAAGATGGCAGAAAAAGATTCAAGTCAAAATCATCTTTTGTTTAAAAGTTATAAGGGTTTTAGTCCAGGGACCTTTCTGTAATGAAACAGAAAGTTTCCTGGGTTCATTTTATAAAACAGAAAACGTTTCAGTTATAAATACGCCAGTCCAGAGGGGAGACATATTTTGCCCGAAGGCGTTTTCAAAAAACGCTTCGAAAAGGAGAAAAAGCTGACGGGGGGGTCCCACCCGTCGGGTTTGAAAACCAAAACAGGGCACTGGCGCCCGAGGGCCGTGGTGGTCGCCGGCGGCGATCCATGGCGAGGCAGGGGGATCGGGGGGTACCTACGGGTTCACGGTGTTATTCCGCACCTGTGGGTGGTGGAGTTGAGCGTCGGCGAGCACCACGTCGACGGCGGCCCCAACTCCGGCGGACGGTGGTTCGGGCGAGGTTGATTCTCTCCAAACAGAGCTGCAAGCTTCAAATTGGGGCGTGGGTTAGAAGTGTGGGTGCACTAGGAGGTTGCTGACAAGGTATGGGAGGCGGGGTTGCTCTCACCGGAGCTGATCTCGCCGGAGCCCGAAGCGGATCAGGGCGGCCGGAGACGGAGCAGAAGACCCCCTCGAGGTCCTCCTAGTGGCTGGGCGTGGCTCTAGAGAGGTGGAGGGGTGATGCCTGGTCGAGATCAAGCTCGAGGCCCCCTTTTATAGCTGGCCTGAGGCGGTGCCCGAGAATGGGATAACTCCAGCGATGGTTATGGCAGTGCAGAGGTTGAACGGGCCATTTAGGTGATTGGGCAGCTTCGAGATGATCCACTGGCTCCACTCAAATGCTAACCTCGGTTGGATTTGGCCTGCTCCGCGGTTTCGACGGAACGGCGCCTCGCGGGCCCGTCGGCGGCAGAGAGCACGCCCTGTGCTTGCTAGGCCACGGCGACGGTGCCGCAGTTGTGCACAGAGGAGGGGGTGGACACGCGGAGGCCTCTGGTGGCTGGGGCGGTGCCGGACGGCGCTGAAAGTCAGGGCCGGTCTTTGTTGGCCGCCACGGGTGGCTCTGCCATCGCAGAAGACGCCGGAGCTGGCGAGCCACGTCGCCACCGACGCCCGCGCCCGGCCAAGCGACCTTGCGGCGCTCTGGATAAGGAGGGGGAGCAGTGAGCAAGATGCCAGCGCGCGCACTGGTGTGATCGATGCCAAACTCTAAAGAAAACAACGCCGCTGACTGAACTTGACACTGAACTCTGAATTTTTCTAAATTTTGAATAGTAACCGTGCCTGCCAACTGTTCGATGAAATGTTTTTGGTATGTGGGAAATTTTTCTGGAGCTGATCTTCGGTGAGGTGGCCTCTTGGTGTATCTGGAAGCTGCAGGAATTATCTCAAAATTTTTGGAAAAGGAAAAATATGAATTTCACCAAAAATGGCATTTCTGGTCCAAACTTGCGGTGGGCAAATTTTGAAAATTTTGAACTGAGGACAAGTGGATCTTGATGGGTCTAAGTTGAGGGTACTAAGGACTAGTCAGAGAAGTTTGTTTGGAGTTAAAACTCCAAAGGAAACTTGTAGTTCCTTTGTAAATCACCTAGGTCCAAAATAATCACAGAAATAGTTTTGAGGTTAAAATAAATTGAATAAAAATCAAAAATGGCTTGAAACTTGCTGGAGGTGGGAGTCTTGACCTGATCCAAGGCAGGGATGGGTTTTGGAGGGCAATGTCAATATGTGACTTGGCAAAAAGGGAAATTTTTGAATGGGAAAAGAATAAACCCATGATCCCTAGGGTTTCTTCTTAATAGAATGGATTTAAAAAAAATTAAATGGGTAGGGTCAAGACAAAATGAAAAGCTCTCAAGACCTAAAATCAAGGTTGAGAAGAGTACCAAAATATTTGTCATAAAAGTTTTGAGAGGGAGAGGTTTTAAGAAAAATTTTAAATAGCCTCCTTCAAATCGTATAAAGATTTTGATAAAAACCAAATCAAAATTTTTGGAGTGTCACACAAGCACCGGTCCACCCACATATCAAATTATCAAAGTATCAAACGCGAATCATATGAACGTGATGAAAACTAGCTTGACGATACTCCCATGTGTCCTCAGGAGTGCTTTTCCTATTATAAGAGTTTGTTTCGGCTTGTCCTTTGCTACAAAACGGATTGGGCCACCTTGCTGCACTTTATTTACTTTTGTTACTTGTTGCTCGTTACAATTTATCCCATCACAAAACTATTTGTTACCACTTATTTCAGTACTTGCAGAGAATACCTTGCTGAAAACCGCTTATCATTTCCTTCTGCTCCTCGTTGGGTTTGACACTCTTACTTATCGAAAGGACTACGATAGATCCCCTATACTTGTGGGTCATCAAGACTTTTTTCTGGCGCCATTGCCGGGGAGTGTAGCGCCTTTGGTAGGTGGAATTCGGTAAGGAAAAATTTATATAGTGTGCTGAAATTTACTGTCACTTGTTACTATGGAAAGTAATTCTCTGAGGGGCTTGTTCGGGGTATCTTCACCCCATCCAGTAGAGCAAAGAGTTGCTCCTCAACCTACTGAACCTATTGAAAATGAAACTCCTTTTGAATTTCCTTCGGGTATGATGGAAAAACTGCTAGCTAACCCTTTTACAGGAGATGGAACAAAGAATCCTGATGAACACTTAATATATGTGGATGAAGTTTGTGGATTATTTAAGCTTGCAGATATACCCGATGATGTTGCCAAGAAGAAGCTCTTCCCTTTATCTTTGAAGGGAGACACATTGATATGGTATAGGCTATGTGATGATATGAAATCATGGGACTATAAAAGATTGAAGTTGGAATTTCATCAAAAGTATTACCCTATGCATCTTGTTCATCGTGATCGCAATTATATATATAATTTCTGGCCTCGCGAAGGAGAAAGCATCGCTCAAGCTTGGGGGAGGCTTAAATCAATGTTATATTCATGCCCCAATCATGAGCTCTCGAGAGAAATAATTATGCAAAGTTTTTATGCTCGGCTTTCTGAAAACAATCGCACCATGCTCGATACTTCTTGTGCTGGCTCTTTTATGATGAAGACTATTGAATTCAGATGGAATTTGTTGGATAGAATTAAACGCAACTCTGAAGATTGGGACCTCGACGAAGGTAAGGAGTCAGGTATGCCACCTAAGTTTGATTGTGTTAAATCTTTTATGGACACCGATATTTTCCGTAAGTTTAGCACTAAATATGGACTTGACTCTGAGATAGTAGCTTCTTTCTGTGAATCTTTTGCTACTTATGTTGATCTCCCTAAGGAGAAGTGGTTTAAGTATCATCCTCCCATAGAAGTAAAAGTAGCTGCACCTATTAAAGTTGAAGAAAAGACTGTCACTTATAATGATCCTATTGTTCCTACTTCTTATGTTGAGAAACCGCCTTTCCCTGTTAGAATAAAGGATCATGCTAAAGCTTCAACTGTTGTTCGTAAAAGCAATATTAGAACTTATACACCTCCTGAGCAAGTTAAAGTAGAACCTAATATTTCTATTGTTAAAGATCTCGTGTCTAATAATATTGATTGGCATGTTATTCAGTTCAAAGATGAAACTGCTAGAATTGCTAAGCCTTGTGATAAAGATAAACATAGACATGTGGTAGGCGTGCCTGTTATTTCTGTTAAAATAGGAGAACATTGTTATCATGGCTTATGTGATATGGGTGCTAGTGCTAGTGTTATACCTTATGACTTGTATAAAGAAATCAAGCATGAAATTGCACCTGCTGAGTTAGAAGATATTGATGTCACAATTAAACTTGCCAACAGAGATACTATTTCAGCGATGGGAATTGTTAGAGATGTTGAAGTCTTGTGTGGGAAAACTAAATATCCTGCTGATTTTCTTGTTCTTACTTCTCCGCAAGATAGCTTTTGTCCCATTATATTTGGTAGACCCTTCTTGAACATTGTTAATGCTAGGATAGATTGCAAAAAGAATGTTGTTACTATTGGCTCGGATGATATGGTTCATGAGTTTAATTTCTCTAAATTTAGTAAACAACATCGTGAGGAAGAATTACCTAGTAAGGATGAAATTATTGGTCTTGCTTCTATTGCCGTACCTCCTAGTGATCCTTTAGAACACTATTTGCTAGACCATGAAAATGATATGTTCATGAATGAAAGAAGGGAAATAGATGAAGTATTCTTTAAACATGAACCTATTCTGCAACATAATTTGCCTGTTGAAATTTTATGGGATCCTCCTCCACCCAAGGGTGATCCAGTGTTTGAGCTTAAACCTTTGCCTGATAATTTAAATATACTTATCTTGGTGAAAAGAAGATATATCATGTTATTATTACTACTAACCTTTTAGAGCATGAAGAAGAAAGATTATTGAAAACTCTGAAGAAGCATCGTGCTGCTATTGGATATACTCTTGATGATCTTAAGGGCATTAGTCCCACTCTATATCAACATAAAATAAATTTGGAAGCAGATGCCAAACCAGTTCGTGATCCTCAACAACGTCTGAATCCTAAAATGAAAGAAGTGGTAAGAAAAGAAATACTAAAGCTTCTGGAGGCAGGTATAATCTATCCCGTTGCTGATAGTGAGTGGGTAAGTCTTGTCCATTGTGTCCCTAAGAAGGGAGGTATTAGTGTTGTTCCTAATGATAAAGATGAGTTGATTCCACAAAGAATTATCACAGGTTATAGGATGGTAATTGATTTCCACAAATTAAATAAAGCTACTAACAAATATCATTACCCCTTACCTTTTATTGATCAAATGCTAGAAAGATTATGCAAACATACACACTATTGCTTTCTAGATGGTTATTCTGGTTTCTCTCAAATACCTGTGTCGGCTAGAGATCAATCAAAGACTACTTTTACATGCCCTTTTGGTACTTTTGCTTATAGACGTATGCCTTTTGGTTTATGTAATGCACATGCTACCTTTCAAAGATGCATGATGGCTATATTCTCTAACTTTTGTGAAAAGATTTGTGAGGTTTTCATGGACGACTTTTCCGTCTATGGTTCCTCTTTTGATGATTGCTTGGGCAATCTTGATCGAGTTTTGCAGAGATGTGAAGAAACTAATCTTGTCTTGAATTGGGAAAAGTGCCACTTTATGGTTAATGAAGGTATTGTCTTGGGGCATAAAGTTTCTGAAAGAGGTATTGAAGTTGATAAAGCCAAGGTCGATGCTATTGAAAAGATGCCATGTCCCAAGGACATCAAAGGTATAAGAAGTTTCCTTGGTCATGCCGGATTTTATAGGAGGTTCATTAAGGACTTCTCAAAAATTTCTCGGCCTCTGACTAATTTATTGCAAAAAGATATACCGTTTGTCTTTGATGATGATTGTGTAGAAGCATTTGAAACACTTAAGAAAGCATTAGTCTCTGCACCTGTTGTTCAGCCACCTGATTGGAATTTACCCTTTGAAATTATGTGTGATGCTAGTGATTATGCTGTAGGTGTTGTTCTAGGGCAAAGAGTTAATAAGAAATTAAATGTTATTCATTATGCTAGTAAGACTCTAGACAATGCTCAAAGAAACTATGCTACTACTGAAAAAGAGCTTTTAGCTGTTGTATTTGCTTGTGATAAGTTCAGACTTTATATTGTCGATTCTAAAGTAACTATTCAAACTGATCATGCTCCTATTAAATATCTTATGGAAAAGAAAGATGCTAAACCTAGACTTATTAGATGGGTTCTCTTGCTACAAGAATTTGATTTGCATATTGTTGATAGAAAGGGAGCTGAGAACCCCGTTGTAGACAACTTGTCTAGGTTAGAAAATATTCTTGATGACCCACTACCTATTAATGATAGCTTTCCTCATGAACAATTAAATGTTATAAGTACTTCTCGTAGTACTCCATGGTATGCTGATTATGCTAATTATATTGTTGCTAAGTTTATACCACCTAGCTTTACATACCAGCAAAAGAAAAAGTTTTTCTATGATTTAAGACATTACTTTTGGGATGACCCACATCTTTATAAAGAAGGAGTAGATGGTGTTATTAGACGTTGTGTACCTGAGCATGAACAGGAACAGATCCTACGCAAGTGTCATTCTGAGGCTTATGGAGGACACCACGCTGGAGATAGAACTGCACATAAGGTATTGCAATCTGGTTTTTATTGGCCTACTCTCTACAAGGATGCCCGTAAGTTTGTCTTGTCTTGTGATGAATGTCAAAGAATTGGTAATATTAGTAGACGTCAAGAAATGCCTATGAATTATTCTCTTGTTATTAAACCGTTTGATGTTTGGGGCTTTGATTATATGGGACCTTTTCCTGCCTCTAATGGATACACACATATTTTAGTTGCTGTAGATTATGTTACTAAGTGGGTAGAAGCTATTCCAACTAGTAGTGCTGATCATAACACTTCTATTAAAATGCTTAAGGAAATTATTTTTTCCCGAGGTTTGGAGTCCCTAGATATTTAATGACTGATGGTGGTTCACACTTTATTCATGGTGCTTTTCGTAAAATGCTTGCTAAATATGATGTTAATCACAGAATTGCATCTCCTTATCACCCTTAGTCTAGTGGTCAAGTAGAGTTGAGCAATAGAGAGCTCAAATTAATTTTGCAAAAGACCGTAAATAGGTCTAGAAAGAATTGGTCTAAGAAACTTGATGATGCATTATGGGCTTATAGAACTGCATACAAAAATCCTAGGGGTATGTCTCCGTATAAAATGGTCTATGGAAAAGCATGTCACTTACCTCTCGAACTAGAACATAAGGCATATTGGGCTATTAAATAGCTCAACTATGATTTTAAACTTGCCGGTGAGAAGAGGTTATTTGATATTAGCTCACTTGATGAATGGAGAACCCAAGCTTATGAAAATGCCAAGTTGTTTAAAGAAAAAGTTAAAAGATGGCATGACAAAAGGATACAAAAGTGTGAGTTTAATGTAGGTGATTATGTATTGCTATACAACTCTCGTTTAAGATTTTTTGCAGGAAAACTTCTCTCTAAATGGGAAGGCCCCTATGTTATCGAAGTGGTCTATCGTTCCGGTGCCATAAAGATCAACAACTTCGAGGGCACAAATCCGAAGGTGGTAAACGGTCAAAGAATTAAACATTATATCTCAGGTAATCCCATAAATGTTGAAACCAATATTATTGAAACCGTAACCCCGGAGGAATACATAAGGGACACTTCCCGGAACGTTTCAGACTCCGAAAAGGAATAGGTATGTGGTACGGTAAGCAAACCGACTCCAAAACAATTTTTTAGGCAATATTTCTCCATTTTGGAATATTTAGAAAAATAGAAAAATAAGTAGCAGTCCGGGAAGGACACGAGGGTCCCACGAGGGTGGTGGGCGCGCCCTACCCCCCTGGGCGCGCCCCCTACCTCGTGAGCACCTCGTGTGCCTTCCGGACTCCGTTTTCTTGCACGATACGTATTTTGGTCGGTAAAAATTCATTATATATTCTCCCGAAGGTTTTGACTCCGGTATCACGCAAATATCCTCTGTTTTTGTTTTCGAGCTATTGCTGCTCCAGATTAGAGCAAGATGTCTTCTCAAGAGTCAATTGGGGAGAGCCGGGTATCTAATACGGCACCGGAACCAAGGGCAAACAGCGACGCTGACCACTTTGGGCCAGCAACGAAGGAAGAGATGGAGGCTGACTTGATGAGAGTAGATGCCATGGAGGATCAAGAAGCCACCTCTCGCCTCCGAGCTGGGTTCACGATGGGGGAACTACAGAGCTCAGCTATTCCAAACTCGGTTATCCCTTCTAATGTTAGATTTCTTTCCTATGAAAATATGAAGAGGAGTGTCACTTGTTCTCCCGCAGCTATGCAACACCCTTGGGTGCAAGGAGCTTTAGCTGTCACAGGAAAGCTTTGTAAGGAAATAATGGACCTCAAACAGCAAGTCAATAAGCTCGAGGAGGAGAACCGCATCCTGAGGGGAATCATCACCAAGAATATTACACCGACAACAAAGAAGGAGACATAATCACATGGGTATGGGAACTCCCCTTGGCAACTGCCAAGCTTGGGGGAGGTGCCCCGGTATCGTATCACCATCACAACTCCTAGCTTTATCGTTTTTCTTAGTTCGATCCTATTAGTAGTATCTTGATCTAGTAGAATAAAGTTTATGGCATGATCTAGTTTTGAGTTTTGCTTTATGATCTCTCTTTGTAATCGAGTCCGTGAGCTATATATAATAAAGATTAGTGTTGAGTCAAGGGCTTGATTATTTTGCCATGATCTTGGATGAATAAAAGAAAGACGAAAAGAATAAAAAGAAACAAAGAGTTCATATTGATCTTATTGAGAGTAATGACTTCACATAGAAAGAGTATGATGATTAAAAGTTGTTGGGAGTTGGCAGACATAACTTTGGTCATTGTTGCAATTAATAGGAAGTAATAACGAAAGAGAGGTTTTCACATATAGATATATTATCATGGACATCTTTTATGATTGAGAGCACTCATTAAAATATGACATGCTAAAGGGTTGATGTTGGACAAGGAAGACAATGTAATGAGTTATGTATTTCTTATATTTGAGATAAAGTATGTTGTCATGGATCCTCTAACTTGTTGAGCTTGCCTTTCCCCCTCATGCTAGCCAAATTCTCGGCACCAAGTAGAAATACTACTTGTGCTTCCAAATACCCTTAAACCAGTTTTGCCATGAGAGTCCACCATATCTACCTATGGATTGAGTAAGATGCTGCAAGTAAGTTGTCATCGGTGCAAAGCAATAAAAATTGCTCTAAATATGTATGATTGATTGGTGTGGGAGAAATAAGCTTTATACGATCTTGTGATGTGGAAGTACTAAAAGCGACAGACTGCATAATAAAGGTTCATATCACAAGGGGCAATATAAAGTGACGTTCTTTCGCATTGAGATTTTGTGCATATAACCATAAAAGCACATGGCAACCTCTGCTTCCCTCTGCGAAGGGTCTATCCTTTATTATTATCCTCTACCTTATGCAAGAGTCATGGTGATCTTCACCTTTTCTTTTTTATTTTATCCTTTGGCAAGCTCAGCATGTTGGAAAGAACATGATATATATATCTAATTGGATGTAGGGAGCATGAACCATTATTGTTGACATTACCCTTGAGGTAAAAGGTTGTGGGGCAAAACTATAAGCCCCTATCTTTCTCTGTGTTCGATTAAAACTCCATAACCACAAGTATTGCGTGAGTGTTAGTAGTTATGGAGGACTAAATGATAGTTGAGTATGTGGACTTGCTTTTTAGCTCTAACATAGACTCTTACCGATGTTATGACAAATTGCAATTGCTTCAATGACTGAGATTATAGTTTGTCGGAGCCCAATAAGGTTTATGATTTATACTTTTGCATTGTGAATAGATCATCACTTAAACATAAGTAATCATATGACAAAAGCTATATATGTTGTTGTTATGAGAATAATCATGATGCCTTCATGTCCGTATTTTATTTTTATCGACGCCTCTACCTCTAAACATGAGGACATATTTATTGTTATCGGCTTTTCGCTTGAGGACAAGCGAGGTCTAAGCTTGGGGGAGTTGATACGTCCATTTTGCATCATGCATTTATATCGATATTTATTGCATTATGGACTATTATTTCACTTTATGTCACAATACTTAAGGCTATTCTCTCTTATTTTACAAGGTTTACATAAGGAGGGAGAATGCCGACAGCTGGAATTCTAGGCTGGAAAAGAAGCAAATATTAGAGACCTATTCTGCGCAACTCCAAAAGTCCTGAAACTCCACGGAACATCTCAAAATAAATAAAGAAAAATCCTCGCCAAAGATGAAGGCCAGGGGGCCCACACCCTGCTCACGAGGGTGGGGGGCGCCCCCCCCTAGGCCGCGCCCCCTACCTCGTGGGCCCCCTGGTGGCTCTCCGACGTCCTTCTTCTCCTATATGAAGTCTTTGGATGAGAAAAAATAGGAAGGAACTTTTCGGGATGAGACTCCGCCGCCACGAGGCGGAACCTTGGCGGAACCAATCTAGAGCTCTGGCAGAGCTGTTCTGCCGGGGATACTTCCCTCCGAGAGGGGGAAATCATCACCATCGTCATCACCAACGCTCCTCTCATCGGGGGAGGGCAATCTTCATCAACATCTTCACCAACACCATCTCATCTCCAAACCCTAGTTCCTCTCTTGTATCCAAATCTTGTCTCAAAGTCCGGGATTGGTTCTAGTAGGTTGCTAGTAGTGTTGATTACTCCTTGTAGTTGATGCTAGTTGGTTTATTTGGTGGAAGATCATATGTTCAGATCCTATATGCATATTATTACCCCTCTGATTATGAACATGAATATGCTTTGTGAGTAATTATGTTTGTTCCTGAGGACAAGGGAGAAGTCTTGCTATTAGTAGTCATGTGAATTTGGTATTCGTTTGATATTTTGATAAGATGTATGTTGTCTGGCCTCTAGTGGTGTTATGTGAACGTCGACTACATAACACTTCACCATTATTTGGGCCTAGAGGAAGTCATTGGGAAGTAATAAGTAGATGATGGGTTGCTAGAGTGACAGAAGCATAAACCCTAGTTTATGCGTTGCTTCGTAAGGGGCTGATTTGGATCCACATGTTTCATGCTATGGTTAGGTTTACCTTAATACTTTTGTTGTAGTTGCGGATGCTTGCAATAGAGGTTAATCATAAGTGGGATGCTTGTTCAAGTAAGAACAACACCCAAGCACCGGTCCACCCACATATCAAATTATCAAAGTATCGAACGCGAATCATATGAACGTGATGAAAACTAGCTTGACGATATTCCCATGTGTCCTCGGGAGTGCTTTTCCTATTATAAGAGTTTGTTCCGGCTTGTCCTTTGCTACAAAAAGGATTGAGCCACCTTGCTGCACTTTATTTGCTTTTGTTACTTGTTGCTCGTTACAATTTATCCCGTCACAAAACTATCTGTTACCACTTATTTCAGTACTTGCAGAGAATACCTTGCTGAAAACCACTTATCATTTCCTTCTGCTCCTCGTTGGGTTTGACACTCTTACTTATCAAAAGGACTACGATAGATCCCCTATACTTGTGGGTCATCAGATACGGACAGCCCTAGTTGATACATGTGCTATTCGAGCATACAAAACAGGATATTTATTTGAAGGTTTAGAGTTTGGCACATACAAATTTACTTGGAACGGCAGGTAGATACCGTATATAGGTAGGTATGGTGGACTCATTTGGAATAACTTTGGGGTTTATGGAGTTGGATACATAAGCAGTATTCCCGCTTAGTACAGGTGAAGGCTAGCAAAAGACTGGGAAGCGACCAGTTAGAGAGCGACAGCAGTCATGAACATGCATTAAAATTAATTGACACCGAATGCAAGCATGAGTAGGATATAATCCACCATGAACATAAATATCATGAAGGCTATGTTGATTTTGTTTCAACTACATGCGTGAACATGTGCCAAGTCAAGTCACTTAAATCATTCAGAGGAGGATACCACCCTATCATACCACATCATAACCATTTTAATAGCATGTTGGCACGCAAGGTAAACCATTATAACTCATAGCTAATCAAGCATGGCACAAGAAACTATGATCTCTAGTTGTCATTGCAAACATGTTTATCCATAATAGGCTGAATTAGGAACGATGAACTAATCATATTTACAAAAACAAAAGAGGTCGAGTTCATACCAGTTTTTCTCATCTCAGTCAGTCCATCATATAACATCATAAATGCCTTTCACTTGCACAGTCGAATGATGTGAATAATAATAATAGTGAACGTGTATTGGACTAAGCTGGAATCTGCAAGCATTCAATAAACAGGAGAAGACAAGGCAATATGGGCTCTTTTGTCAGATCAACAATAATGCATATAAGAGCCACTTCAACAATTTAATTATGGTCTTCTCCTATCGACCCCCAAAGCACGAGAGTTTAATTCTTTCTACAAAAGATATGCCCGTGCTCTAACAAATATAAGTGAATCAAAAGAGCATTCTACAAATGGCGGTTGTCTAAGTGAAGAGAAACAGGCAATCCAAACTTCAAATGATATAAGTGAAGCACATGAAGCATTCTATAAAGCCATACTCAAAAAATATAAGTGAAGTGAAATGAGCATTTTATAAATCAACCAAGGACTATCTCATACCAGGATGGTGCATAAAAAGAAAAATAAGAACCTAAATGCAAAAGACGCTCCAAGACTTGCACATATCGCATGAACGAAACGAATCCGAAAACATATCGATATTTGTTGAAGAAAGAGGGGATGCCTCCCCAGCATCCCCAAGCTTAGACGCTTGAGTCTCCTTGAATATTTACTTGGGGTGCCTTGGGCATCCCCAAGCTTGATCTCTTTCCTCTCTTCCTTCTTCTCACATCGAGACCTTCTCAATCATCGAACACTTCATCCACACAAAACTTCAACAGAAAACTCGGTAAGATCCGTTAGTATAATAAAGCAAATCACTATTCTAAGTACTGTTGCAAACCAATTCATATTTTTTTGCATTGTGTCTACTGTAATATAACTTTTTCATGGCTTAATCCACTGATATAAATTGATAGTTTCATCAAAACAAGCAAACTATGCATCAAAAACAGAATCTGTCTAAAACAGAACAGTCTGTAGCAATCTAAACATTCACCATACTTATGATACTTGAAAAAATCTTCCAAAATTAGGAAAAATAAACAATTTGTATAGCAAGACAGTGCAAAAAGAATCAGAACCATTTGATGTTCCAGTAAAAAAATTAAAATTCATGCACTACAGCCAAAGTTTCTGTCCTGCACCGCACAAACCAACAAGCACTGTAAACATCCTAAAGGCAAACCTTGGCACATTATTTTTATAATACAGTGGAATTGTACAAGGGGATAATTATTTTTATTGAAAATTTTCTGTAATCAAGATTCACAAAGTTTCTGTGAGCATGAACAAAGTTCAAGGCTAGCTCCCACTTCAACAATGCTTGTCTTTCTCACTTTCACTTTTCTTTTTGAAAAAGCTTTGGGTTCCCCTATTTATTTTTGTTGTTTTTAAACTATATGAAAGCACTCAACAGAAATAAATGACTCTCTAAAACTTCCGGGTTGTCTCCCTGGCAGCGCTTTCTTTAAAGCCGTTAAGCTAGGCATATAGTGCTCAAGTAGTGAATCCACCCGGATCCCAAGGTATATCAAAGCCAATTTTAATTAGCAATGATTTGGCATTTAGTAGTGATCACAAATAAACATATATCAAGCAATGGCGAAGTCTAGCTCTCTTTCTATGCATCGGCATGTCATAAAAGAACAATTCATGCACACCTAGTAAAGGCCAATGCATAGTATAAACAATTTCTTGCAATTTTATCGTATTGGAAACATAGAGAGGTGGAGATATAGTTCCTCTCTCATAATAATTGCAAGTAGGAGCAGCAAGCACATGCATATTATATCTATCAAAATCATCATGTGCAACGGTAAAAGGCAACCCATCAATATAATCCTTAATTAATAAGTGCAAACTTCTCCGATATAGTGTAGTTGGGAGAATTCAAAAAGATAATAGGACTATCATGCGTGGGTGCAATAGCAACAATTTCATGTTTAACATAAGGAACTATAGCAAGTTCATCTCCATAAGCATAATTCATATTGGCATCTTGGCCACAAGCATAGCAAGCATCATCAAAAAGGGATATGTCAAAAGAATCAACGGGATCATAACAATCATCATAGCAATCATCCTTCGGTAAGCACGAAGGGAATTGAAACAATGTATGAGTTGAAGAGTTACTCTCATTAGAAGGTGGGCACGGGTAGCTAATCCGCTCTTCCTCCTTTTGTTCTTCGCTCTCCTCATCATCTTTTTCATCCAATGAGCTCACAGTTTCATCAATTTCTTCTTCCATAGACTCCTGCAAAATATTAGTTTCTTCTTGGGCAGCAGAGTACTCCTCAATATATTGTTTAACATAGGCATTAGAAGCATAATTCTCATAACAATATTCAAGTATGGCAAAATTTTCAGATTTGTAAAGAGTAGCATCATACTTTTCAATCAAAGAAGCAATTTCAAAAGCACCCTTAAAAGCAACAAATTCTTCAATTTGTTGAACATCATAGTAACTATAAGCAGCTTTAGCATACGAAGATATGATTCCATTATCACTAAAATCACATTGGTAGGGAAGGTGTTTCTTAGGGTTTTCAGAACAACAAGTAAAATCATAATAATAGCATAAATTCCAAGCATAGCATTGCATAGTATTAATTTGATGCTGTAAAAGTTTCCCTTTTTGAGATATACGGTGTCGCACATAACAAGCATGCTCATCTAAAGATTTTCCCTCAACTAAGCTAGTTGGGGTTTCAGCACGAGCACATAGGGATCGAAGATGATCCAAGTAATAAGCTTCAGCAGTGTGATAGATTTTGATTGGTTCTTCAACCATTGGTTCAGTAGGTACAACTAATTTTTTTGGTATTTTGCGTTTCCTACCCATAACTAAAGATAGGAAACAACTAAGAACAGCAAATAAAAATTACTTAGTGATAAAGCAAACAAGCACACACGAGAATATTCACCCCACGCTATTGCTCCCCGGCAAGGACGCTAGAAAAAGGTCTTGATAACCCACAAGTATAGGGGATCAATTGTAGCCTCTTTTGATAAGTAAGAGTGTCAAACCCAACGAGGAGCTAAAGGTAGAACAAATATTCCCTCAAGTTCTATCGACCACCGATACAACTCTACGCACGCTTGACGTTTGCTTTACCTAGAACAAGTATGAAACTAGAAGTACTTTGTAGGTGTTTTTGGCTAGGCTAGCAAGAAAGTAAAGAGCACGAAAATAAAACTAGGGGTTGTTTAGATGAAGACACAACTAAATTAGTTTTAGTGAAGAGCTTTTGTCAACAAGAAGGTTATTTATCCCTAGGCAATCGATAACTAGACCGTAATCATTATTGCAATTTTATTTGAGGGAGAGGCATAAGCTAACATACTTTCTCTACTTGGATCATATGCACTTATGATTGGAACTCTAGCAAGCATCCGCAACTACTAAAGATTCATTAAGGTAAAACCCAACCATAGCATTAAAGTATCAAGTCCTGTTTATCCCATACGCAAACAACCTACTTACTCGGGTATGTGCTTCTGTCACTCACGCCACCCACCATAAGCAAATCATAAGCATATTGCAAACCCTACAGCGGGAATCCCTCACGCTTGCGCGACACGGAGAGCACAATAGGACAACACCAATAATAAAACATGCAACTCAAACCAATCACGATCATCAAATAGCCATTAGGACAAAACAGATCTACTCGAACATCATAGGATAGCCATACATCATTGGGAAATAATTTATAGCGTTGAGAACCATGTTTAAGTAGAGATTACAGCGGGTAAGAGAGAGGTTACACCGCTGCATAGAGGGGGGAGAGTTGGTGATGATGGCGGTGAAGTTGTTGGTGAAGATGGCGGTGATGGTGATGGCCCCGGCAGTGCTCCGGCGCCACCGGAAGCAAGGGGGAGAGGGCCCCCCTTCTTCTTCTTCTTCCTTGGCCTCCTCCCTAGATGGGAGAAGGGTTTCCCCTCTGGTCCTTGGCTCCCATGGCGTGGGAGGGGCGAGAGCCCCTCCGAGATTGGATCTATCTCTATGTCTCTCTCTGTTTCTGCGTTCTGTTCTCGCTCTGTTTCACCGTTTCATGTATATATGGAGATCCGTAACTCTGATTGGCCTGAAACCTTCACCGTGATTTTTTCTGAATATTAGCTTTCTTGCGGCAAAAGAAGAGCGTCAATCGCCTTACGGTGGGCTCACGAGGGTAGGGGGCGCCCTAAGGGGGGGCGCGCCCCCCTGCCTCATGACCACCTCGGGCACTGGTTCGCGTTGATTTTCCTTCCATATTTTCCATATTTTCCAAAAATAAGCTCCGTCCGTTTTTATCCCGTTTGGACTCTGTTTGATATGGATATTCTGCGAAACCAAAAACATGCAACAGACAGGAACTGGCACTGGGCACTGGATCAATATGTTAGTCCCAAAAATAATATAAAAAGTTGCCAAAAAGTATATGAAAGTTGAATAATATTGGCATGGAACAATCAAAAATTATAGATACGACGGAGACGTATCAATCTTTTGCAGGTATTTTTTATATTTTCCAAAAAGTTGCTCCGTGAAGTTTCAAGTCATTCTGAGAACGTTTGTTTTTGAACATAAATAACACCATGGTAATTCTGCTGAAAATAGCATCAGTACGGGTTAGTTCCATTCAAATCATGCAAGTTAGAGTCCAAAACAAGGGCAAAAGTGTTTGAAAAATTAGATACGACGGAGACGTATCAACCACCGCACTCATGATGGTGTCGTGCTCTTCGTCAATGGAAGCGCCGCGAAGTGCTTCCAGCAAGTTGTCCGATGCCTCTGGATGGACAAAGGCCATCGGCACAGACGGCTCGCCCCCCTTAGCGAGGGGTCGCCTGACAGAATCCGGAACCACTGGAGGTTCCGGCGCAGTATCCGACTGGGGGCCAAACTTGCTGCGGCCCCCGTCATTAGAACTCATGGGAATCTTACCCCCCCTGCGTCCGGCATCTGGGATGTCGCCTTGGGGCGCCTCCAGAATTTTCTCCCCTTGGTCCGATGCCCTCTGAGACAACACCTCGATGTCGTCCATGGGCCGGGGGGAGGTGGCTGTCGGGAGTAAATCTCTGTTCATCGCTGACTGGCCCAAAGACTCATCCGAAGAGGATACGTTGATGTGGGCTTTGGATGGACTACACGATCATGTTTGACATGATAAGAAGCAATAAAACAAAACATACAAGAACTATTATAACACCCGGATACTTACGACTTCGCCAGGGGCTTGTCCCTGGGCAACCACTCCTCGTCGCTGTAAGCGGCTGTTGTGGAGTGGTCCGGAAGGAGGGTCCTTCCCTTCTTGGACCCTTCGGCCTCCCCAGATGGGGCGGCCTTCCTTTTCTTATCCCCCCCGGTTGGGGGGGAGAACTTTCCTCTTCCGCCTCCTCGTTTTTGTGGGAGGAGTGCGCCTCGGTGTTTTTGGACGATGAGTCCGATACAACCTTGCGCCGGAGACCTTTCCTGGTCCCCGCGGCCTTCTTCTTGGCCTTCTTCTCTGGCGCCTCATAGGGCGCCGGAACCAGCATCTTCGTTAAGAGAGCCTTTGATGGATCCTCGGGCAGTGGGGCCGGACAATCGATCCGCTCCGCTGTCGCTACCCAGTACTGTTAAAATGGCATGGAGGCTCAGATCCCTCACATGATTATACTGGGAAAGGAACATCTTGTGAGATATAAATATCTTATGGATTGGCAGGGCGCTTTGCGCTAAGTCTACGATCCTCGGTAAGGGGAGGAGGAACCTCGGCGGCCTTGAACAGCACCTTCCAGACGTCCTTGTGCGTCGTGTCGAAAAGCTCTCGCAGCGTCCGGTGCTCGGCGGGGTCGAACTCCCACATATTGAATGCCCATCTTTGACACAGAAGGATCCGGTAGAAGAGGATGACTTGGACCACGTTGACAAGCTTGATTTTCTTGCTTATCATATTTTTAACACAGCTCTGGAGTCCGGTCAGCTCCACCGATGAACCCCAGGATAGGCCCTTCTCTTTCCAGGAGGTGAGCCGTGTGGGGATGCCGGATCGAAATTCGAGGGCCGCCACCCAGTAGGTGTCGCGCGGCTCGGGGATGTAGAACCACCCCGATTGCCACCCCTTCATGGTCTCCACATAGGAGCCTTCGAGCCAGGTGACGTTGGGCATTTTTCCCACCATGGCGCCTCCACACTTCGCTTGCTGGCCGACCACCACCTTCGGTTTCATGTTGAAGGTCTTCAGCCACAGGCCAAAGTGGGGCTTGATGCGGAGGAAGGCCTCGCACACGACGATAAACGCCAAGATGTTGAGGATGAAATTGGGGGCCAGATCATGGAAGTCCAGCCCGTAGTAGAACAAGAGCCCGCGGACAAATGGGTGGAGGGGAAATCCCAGTCCGCGGACGAAGTGGTTGAGGAATACAACCCTCTCATGGGGTTCTGGAGTAGGGACGATCTGCCCCGCATCTGGGAGCCAGTGCGCAATGTCTGCGGCCAGGTATCCGGCTTCCCGGAGCTTCGTAATGTCCTCCTCCGTAACGGAGGAGACCATCCACTTGCCTCCTGCTCCGGACATGTTTGGAATGGCTTTGCGGAGAAGATGAGAACTTGGGCACTGGAGCTCGAGTGCACGAGAATGGATGGGCGGGGGAAGAAGAAGGCGTGGGTGAAAAAGAGGAATCCTTGTCCCTTTATAAAGGCGGTAGAAACTGTGCGCCTCCCCACTTGCCCCATAAAATCGCTTATTCCCCAAGCGCCGCGATTGATGGCACGGTTGGGTTACCCATACCCGTATTGATGAGAATCCCGTGTTAAGGGGAACACAATCTCTGCTTCGACAAGACGTGCCAATAAAACCGCCTCGCAACACGTGCAGTGGCAGGCAGGGGAAAACGGTTCATAATGACCGGACCATGGCAGGATGTCACGTTAGGAAATGTTGTCAGTAGATTAGGTTTGTGGAATAATATACTCTCTATGATGGTATGTGGAATTTGTTTTGCAGAGCCGCACACGATCCTTGTGTTCAAAATCTTCTATGGAGTATTCGGAGAAGGAACCCGCCTTTCAATGCCGAAGACAATCTGCGCGCCGGACTCGTCGTCATTGAAGCCTGGTTCAGGGGCTACTCAGGGAGTCCTGGATTAGGGGGTCCTCAGACGGCCGGACTATATACTTTGGCCGGATTGTTGGACTATGAAGATACAAGATTGAAGGCTTTGCCCTGTGTGTGGGTGGGACTCTCCTTTGCGTGGAAGGCAAGCTTGGCGATTCGGATATGTAGATCTCCTTCTCTGTAACCGACTCTGTGTAACCCTAGCCCCCTCCGGTATCTATATAAACCGGAGGGTTTAGTCCGTAGGACAACAACAATGATAATCATTGGCTAGCTTCTAGGGTTTAGCCTCTACGATCTCGTGGTAGATCAACTCTTGTAATACTCATATCATCAAAATCAATCAAGCAGGAAGTAGGGTATTACCTCCATCGAGAGGGCCCAAACCTGGGTAAACATTGTGTCCCCCGCCTCCTGTTACCATCAGCCTTAGACGCACAGTTCGGGACCCCCTACCCGAGATCGGCCGGTTTTGACACTGACAGCCACCCTGACTCAGAATCAGGGGAGCCTGGAAAGGATTGTGGAAACAAAATTCTATGATCTTGATCTGAAGGTGACTGAGATTCATACTGCAGTTGAGCAGCTTCAAGAGGAAGCAGAGGAGAGCAGAGGAAAAGCAACCACTCATGGTTTCAAGCGTGTGCCACGAGGTCCAAGGTCTGCCGTAGTGCCAGTCTCAGATGCTAGAACTTCAGTGTCAGCACCAGTAGCTACAACTCCAGTGCCACCTCCAGCACCCACTCCAACAGCTCCAACTACTTCATCGAAAGCCTTCGTCCTTGGAGTTCTATCCACACCTCCTCCCGAAGACCAAGCCTGAGAGATGTATATCACTATGCATTTTCAAACTTTTTGGTAACTTGTTGCCAAAGGGGGAGAAAAATGTATGGATCATAGGCTTCGAGAGAGAGTGTCTTGTTTTTTATCTCTCTTGCTACTTTGGTTGAACTACTTTTATTGTGTGCTTGTGTGAGATACCTTATGTCCTTGTGAGATACTTATATGATCATGTGGTTGATCATATGCTACATTAATGTTTGGTTGAATGATGCTATCCTTTATATTCCATACATGATCATTCACTTGCTTGGTGATGAGTGCATGCTTTTAATTTCTATCATTTTGAGCGCTCCACCAAGATGTATGTGACATGGAAGAGTAACCCATGATCCTAATCGATTGTGCATTTGCATTCAAAAGCAAATTTTAAATAATGCACAAATTTAGGGGGAGCTCTTGCTTATCACATACTTCTCAAAGCGACGATGTGTTTCAATCTTATTATCATTTGTCGAAGCTTTGATCTATATGTTGTCATCAATTACCAAAAAGGGGGAGATTGAAAGTGCAACTATCCCCGGGTGCTTTTGGTAATTCCTAACAACATATAGCTCATTGAGCTAATGCTACTTGAAGATAAATATTTCAGGAAAAGCTCAATGATTGGCATGACATGGATTAGAAAGTGGATCCCTCAAAATGCTAAGGACAAAGGATTGGCTCAACCTCAAAGCTCGGGACTCTACATTTAAGTGATCCAAGATCACATTGAGTCCATAGGAAAAGCCAATACTATTAAGAGGGGGTGAGGTGTTGCTTAATGAGTTTCTTGCTCAAAGTGCTTAGTGATATGCTCCAAAAACCCTCAACTACTTTCTCACATCCACATATATACCAAACCAAAAGTCAAACTCGGCCCCACCGATTTGATCTATCCGGCGCCACCGAGTTCAGTTGACATAGCCACTGCCACAAACCCTAGTCTTTTCGGTACTACCGATAGGGATCTCAGTCTCACCGGGATGGGATTGCAAACTCTCTGTTTCCCTTCGTAACGTTTCGGTCAAACTGAGATGAGCGATCGGTCCCACCGATATTACAATGCAAACTCTCTGTTTCCCTCTCGTAACGTTTCAGTACAACCGAGATGAGCGAATCGGTCCCACCGAGTTTGCCTGACCAACTCACTGTTTGTCTATTACCAAAATCAGTCCCACCGAGTTTGTGTAATCGGTCTCACCGAGATTACGTTATGCCCTAACCCTAACGAAATCGGTCTCACCGAGTTGACATGTCGGTCCCACCAAAAACCCTAACGGTCACGTTATGAACTAAATCGGTCTGACCGAGTTGTATGATTCGGTCCCACCAAGTTTGGTGATTTGTGTGTAACGGTTAGATTTTGTGTGGAAGCTATATATACCCCTCCACCCACTCTTCATTATAGGAGAGAGCCATCAGAACATGCCTACACTTCCAACATACATTTTCTGAGAGAGAGAACCACCTACACTTGTGTTGAGGTCAAGATACTTCATTCCAACCACATAAATCTTGATCTCTAGCCTTCCCAAGTTGCTTTCCACTCAAATCATCTTTCCACCAAATCCTATCCTATGAGAGAGAGAGTTGAGTGTTGGGGAGACTATCATTTGAAGCACAAGAGCAAGGAGTTCATCATCAACACACCATTTGTTACCTCTTGGAGAGTAGTGTCTCCTAGATTGGCTAGGTGTCACTTGGGAGCCTCTGTCAAGATTGTGGAGGTTAACCAAGGAGTTTGTACGGGCAAGGAAATCGCCTACTTCGTGAAGATCTACCCTAGTGAGGCAAGTCCTTCGTGGGCGATGGCCATGGTGGGATAGACAAGGTTGCTTCTTCGTGGACCCTTCGTGGGTGGAGCCCTCCGTGGACGCACGCAACCGTTACCCTTCGTGGGTTGAAGTCTCCATCAACATGGATGTACGATAGCACCACCTATCGGAACCACGCCAAAAATCTCCGTGTCTACATTGCGTTTGCTCCCTCCAAACTCCTCCCTTTACCTTCATATGCAATTGCTTTACATTCCGCCGCTATACTCTTAGAATTGCATGTGTAGGTTGTATGCTTGACTTGTGCTAAGTTGCTAAAATCTGCCAAGAATTAAATTTGGGAAAAGGCTAGATTTTTATTTGGTCAAGTAGTCTAATCACCCCCCTCTAGACATACTTTCGATCCTACACGCGTAAAGGTTCCGACCTGCTGACTGACCTCGCTGAAACCTTTGCCAACCTGAGAAGGTATGATATCAAGCTTAACCCGTCAAATTGTACATTCGGAGTTCCAGGTGGAAAATTACTCGGTTTCCTCGTTTCCGAACGTGGGATCGACGCTAACCCAGAGAAAGTTGGCGCAATACTCCGAATGAAAAGCCTCGTGCGCATACACGATGTTTAGAAGCTTACTGGTTGTTTGGCCGCCTTGAGTCGATTCATTTCTCGTCTCGGTGAAAAGGCATTGCCTCTTTACTGATTGCTGAAGAAATCTGATAAGTTCGAGTGGACTCCTGAAGCTGATGCGGCGTTTGCAGAGCTCAAAACCCTGTTTTCCACCCAGCCGGTGCTCGCTGTTCCAATCAGCAAAGAGCCTTTACTGCTTTATATTGCAGCCACTGGATAAGTTGTCAGTACAGTACTCACGATCGAGCGGGAAGAATAAGGTAAAGCCTATAAGGTTCAACGCCCAGTGTACTATATTTTTGAAGTCTTAACTCCATCCAAGTAGAGATATCCGCATTATCAAAAGCTTGTCTATGGGATTTACTTGACCACGAAGAAAGTTGCACATTATTTCTCAGATCACTCTATCACAGTCATCAGCGATGCTCCATTGTCAGAAATTCTGAACAACAGAGATGCAACTGGTCGAGTGACAAAATGGGCGATTGAACTCCTTCCGTTGGATATCAAGTTTGAGGTAAAGAAAGCAATCAAGTCCCAAGCAATAGCAGATTTCCTCATCGAGTGGATCGAATAGAAGCAACCGACTCAAGTTCACTCGGAACATTGGACTATGTTCTTTGATGGATCCAACATGTTGAGTGGTTCTGGCGCTGGAGTAGTTCTGGTATCCCCGCGGGGCGACAAACTCAGTTATGTCCTTCAGATTCACTTTGATTCCTCCAACAATGAAGCTGAGTACAAAGCAATTTTGTATGGGTTGCGAATGGACATTTCACTCGGTGTCCGTCGCCTAATGGTCTACGGCGACTCAGATTTGGTGGTCAACCCAGTGATGAAGGAGTGGGACGTCAGAAGCCCAGCTATGACTGGTTATTGCAATGCAGTGAGAAAGCTGGAAAAGAAGTTTGAAGGGCTAGAGCTCCACCACATTCTCCGACTGAAGAATCAGGCAGCGGATGACCTGGCAAAGATAGGTTCCAAGCAAGAGCCCATTCCCAGCAATGTGTTCTTAGAGCATCTTCACACACCATCAGTTCAAGAGGGTCCCTTCATAGAAGAGCCCCCACAACCTAAGAGTTCTACTGATCCGACTGAAGTTGAAATTCCAGCTATGGTCGACTTAATCATGGAATTTTTGGTTGTCATTCCTGACTGGACACTGCCGTATATCGCATATATTCTCAGGAAAGAGCTTCCAGAAGACGAAGATGAAGCACGACAGATTGTCCGTCGATCCAAAGCCTTCACTATGATAAGTGGTCGACTGTACAGGGAGAGTGCGACTGGAGTTGCCCAGCGATGCATTACCCTAGAGGAGGGTCGAATGATACTTAATGATATCCACTCGGGGACCTGTGGTCACCATGCGTCCTCTCAGACAATCGTGGCCAAAGCATGCCGAGCAGGTTTTTACTGGCCGCGAGCAAATGAAATGGCAAAGGAAATAGTCGACAAGTGTGAGGGGTGCCAGTTCTCCTCCAACATGTCTCACAAGCCCGCTTCAGCTTTTAAGACCATTCCACTCGTCTGGCCGTTTGCTGTTTGGGGGTTGGATATGGTTGGACCTTTGAGGACTGTCAGAAGTGGTTTCACCCACCTGCTTGTTGCAGTAGACAAGTTCACTAAATGGATTGAAGCCAAACCCATCAAGAACCTCGATTCGAGAACCGCCGTCAGCTTCGTCAGAGAGTTAACATTCAGATATGGAGTCCCGCACAGCATCATCACAGACAACGGTTCAAACTTTGATTCAGATGAGTTTAGAGCTTTCTGCGCTTCCCAGGGCACCCGGGTCGATTATGCTTCAGTCGCTCACCCTCAGTCGAATGCACAAGTAGAAAGAGCAAATGGTTTGATCTCACAAGGGTTGAAGCCCAGATTGATGCGAGACCTCAAGCATGCAGCTGGAGCCTGGGTAGATAAGTTACCATCAGTACTGTGGGGTCTAAGAACAACGCCAAATCGGTCGACTGGCCGGACTCCCTTCTTCATGGTTTTTGGAGCCGAAGCCATGCTCCCGACTGATTTACTCCATAATGCCCTGCGAGTGGAGCTCTTCTCAGAAGCAGAAGTAGAGCAAGCCCAGCAGGACCCTGTTGATCTTTTGGAAGAAGAAAGAGAGATGGCCCTGATCAGATCGACCATTTATCAGCAAGACCTTCGTCGGTTCCACGCTAGGAACGTAAGAGGTCGAGTATTTCATGAAAGGGACTTGGTTCACCGAGTGGACCAGCAACGTCCACACAAGCTTGCTCCTGCCTGGGAAGGTCCCTTCATCATCACCAAAGTGCTCCACAACGGAGCATACCACCTGTACGATGTGGAACACAAGAAAGACGAGCCACGTGCTTGGAACGCGGAGCTTCTCCGCCCTTTTAACACTTAAGCATTCAGACTGTCCAGATGTAATAAGAAGTACCTTTCGGTTTGTTTATCAAAGACATGGTTTTATAGTCTCCTAAATGATTGTTATTACTATTACATGTGTCCAAAATCCCCCAGTGGGTGGCTTAGCAGCGAATCCGATTTGCCTAAGTTTCAAAAACAAAATCCTACCAAGTGAAGAGCAAGCCTCTCATTTGAGGGCTTAGCTGCGAATCCGATTCTCCTAAGATTAAAAACTCCTACCGAGTGGAGAGCAATCCTCCCACTCGGGGCTAACAAAACCTTCGTGAGATCCGTTAGTATAATAAAGCAAATCACCACTTTAAGTACTGTTGTAAACTCATTCATATTTTATTATTTCATTATACCTATTGTATTCCAACTTTACCATGGCTTATACCCCCTTATAAAATTCATAGGTTCATCAAAATAAGCACACAACGCAACAAAAACGGAATCTATCAAAAACAGAAAAGTCTGTAGTAATCTGGACTTTGACCATACCTCTGTAACTCAAAAAAATTAAAAAATTAGGACGATGTAGACAATTTGTATATCAATCTTGTGTAAAAAAATTCAGAAACTTTCATCACTTTTGTGATTTTTCATAATTCTGCTATTGGACGCAAAAGTTTCTATTTTTCAACAGGATCAAATCAACTATCGCCCAACATAATCTCAAAGGCTTTACTTGGCGCAAACATTAATTAAAACATAAAAACGCAATTATAACAGCAGCATAATTGTGTGAGCACACAAGAACGGAAAGAAAAAGGCAAAAATAAAATTTATTCATTGGGTTGCCTCCCAACAAGTGCTATTGTTTTATGACCCTAGGCATAATGCATAGATTTAAGTATTGTCATATTTGGTTTTTGATCCATAGGTTGCCCTCATGATTGATGCATATGGTGGCTTAATTTTTACTAGATCGGGATCGCGCCCTGGCGCAAGGGTGCCGGTCCCAACGTTTTGATAAAGCTGGTAATGCTAAGTTAGTAAAAATCCAGATTTAACAAAATGAAGAAGAAACATTCAATTGTTATAGAAGCAATACATAGTGGTATCGGCATGATATTATAAGGCAGAATCGATTTCAGTGTGTTCTGCCACAGCCTATGAATAATACTATAATTTCCAAAAGGTTTGTATCGACAATAACTCTTAGGACCAAGAAGTACAAATGGCATACATCACCATGTTTGTACGGTTATACCAGCAACAAACTATAGGTAATGAATTTTTATTTGAAAAATCAAGAAAGAAATTATCAAAAGCCAATGTAGAAACAAAATGTGGTATTTCTCATGCAGCCAACAGAAATAGATCAAGACGGGCTAAAGTCTATGTCGACCAATACATTATCTGCCAGAGAATCTTTAACTTCCCTTTGCCAAGAATTGAGCAAGCTTCTCCGCACATGGAATTCTCTAAATGTGCACTATCTTGCCTGCAGGAAGATAATGCAACAAATATGAGCCAAACACCCAGGCTTACTATTTCTTATCAGAGAAAATTTATATGGTAGTATACATGTTAATTAGCGAGTCTAGTTATAAAAAGGTTGTAAACATACCTCAAGTGCACCTATGAAGCTCCACTTCAATTGATTTGTTTTCAGACAAGGAATGACAACAAATAGACTCCAAGAGGGTCATGGATTCTCCCACGTATTTCACAATTCGCTTGAAGTAAAAATCTTGGTTGAAGACCTTCTTAGCCTGTGAAACAATTCATGAAAATATATCACCAAATATGAAGAGAGAAAAAGCGTAAAGGAGTGGATTTCCATTAGAGTGACAAAGATATAGAGAACACATTTAGAGGTTGTTCGGAAGAATAGTATTTATTTGTAACATTTTAGTACTGAAGTCATATTTGAACTACAGGGAACTTATCAACAAATGCTCTCCCAAATAGGCCTGTGTTTATAGTCACCTCAACACAAATTCTGCCCACTGTTGAAATAGTCTCAACTGGGTACAACCCGTAGAGAGCCTCGGAGCCAAGGAGAATGGCATCACTACCCGAACAAAACAATTATGATTCATGTTACAGCTTGTGTAATTTTTGGGTGCAGTAATTAGCAGCTGTACAGGATCACCAAAGTATAAGATATCTGCAAGAGGCAAAAACTAACTATCCCGCACGGCATTTGCCACATCAGTTGCCTCCGCACTGAGTAGGCAGAAACCTACATTGACCTACTCTATGGGAAACTAATAATAATACATAGTGCAGCATTAGATAAGAAAAATGATTAAATCTAGCTAAAAGGGTCATATGATTGCAGCAAGGAGTATCGCATTTGTGAAAAACTATACGTCCACGCTTTCAATGGTGGTATTGTAGTTACTACCACATCAAGTTGAATTATAGCAGCCAAATCATATTCATATAAACAAGGTACATGTGGTCAATTTTCTACAGCTATTCCCACGGTTTAGTCCACACAACAAACGAAAAATAACTATTGATCTTAATTTTGCAATCCATACGAATCATTGGTAGAGAAAAGTCACTAAGCCAGAATTGCTACTTACTCAGAGCTGCTAGAAACAAATCATCCAGTTTATGGCTAGAGACCAATAATTATGTTAAACTCCGAAAATCCAACCGCACAAACACTTTATCTGTTATAGAACATCGGTACACGCCTTATTTCTCCATCTATACTCATCAAAACCTCTAAAGAATTAGCTAATAGAAGCAAAAAATGTAATCCCTCATAGCAAGGAAAGGATTGTTGAGATCCAAGACCTTTAAAATTATAATCAGTGGTCGTTGTTGCCGCCCACATAACCACTCAAACCGAAGCATTCGAGATTCATAGCTATGGTTTGAGTACAACTGAAGAATAGCAGCACAATAAAAATCCACTACAATGTAGAGATATCCCTTTTGGATTCCACTGAAGAATAGGGTTAGCACAAATTAAATGAGCCTAATCAAATCAGATCCTGATTTTCGGAGCTGCAAAAAGCCTAAACTAAACTGAATTGAAGATAACATCGTTAAGTCTGACTAATTAGAAAATTGTTCAGAACCAACAAACAATGCTAATTTCACATGCTTGGGAATCGGGACTCAGACAGGAAATTAAATTACACTGAAGAATAGCATTAGCACAGTTTGCGTAACTTAAAAATCAAATTGACCGATCCTGATTTCTAAACAGCAGAAAATCCTGAACTTAACTCAATGGATTAAACACCGTTAAGTCCGAATAACTATTGAGAACCCAATAATGCAAATTGCTCCTGTTTCTTACTCACACAGGAAACTGGAGGAGACCCCCTTGACGACCTCCCCTCCGTCGTTGGTATAGAGGCGCAACAATGAAAGCCGCAGATTCTAAAGAAGGATTGACTGAGAGTAATGGATCGATCAACAGAGCTAATTAATGGCGCACATGAGGCCGGTAGGGCTTACCGACCTAGAGGAGAGGGGAACGCAGTTAGGAGCTGGCAACTATATACATGAGACTTCCAATCACTTCTGAAAGTGGCATAGCAGGTGGACGTCCATGTCGAACGAGGCTTATCAAGGGTGTCCCAATCAATTGCCTCCCCACACGATCAAAGAACACAACCATGGATGAACAAAAAACAATTAAGAGGGAATAATGCATAGTGTGCTTTACCTTCATGAACCGAATGGAAGAAACAACAGCCAATAGTGCACGGAACAGCAAGGTTGCCACCAAAATGGAAGAAACAATCAACAATTAGTATATATATATGGTGTATATATATGATCCACTATTGCAGTAACAATCAAAATTTACCAAGCGATATCCTAAACAGAGTTGCCAGGTGTATATATATGATCCACTATTGCACTAACAATCAGCATTTACCAAGCGATGTCCTAAACTGAGTTTCCAAGTGTATATATATGACCCACTATTAAAGTAACAATCACAGCAATCCACAACTACAGAACCAAGAAAAATCTTAGTGATCCCTACAGGCATGAATGATTACCATAAAGGGGAACGGGACTGGGAGATACACACATAGAGTGAGAGATGAGATCCTCACAGTAGGACCGCCTTGTTCAGCGACCTGCAGCTCAAGCTTGCCGCTCAGCCGGCGGACACGACACCGAGCTCTCACTGCATCAGCATACAGAGTTTAAAACCAGAGAAAAAACAATACACACATAGGAATTGACCATAGCAAAACACACGAACTAATTGAACAATCCAAGACTATAAAGGATTCACCAAACATCAGCTTGTTTAGTCATGGAAGGAAACATCGCATTTATATACACGGCAGGAGAAACCTAATTAGAGAAAACATGCATCCATTTAAGCTATCTCTTTTCCAGATTGTATAGGATATTTTAGCTGCTAGTAAAGAATCCTGTGAAATAATACAAAGAGGATATGCTATATCAACGGAGGTAGAAAATTAAGTAAACTGTAAAAGTATACCCATAGTCTCACACCATGATTTATGATTATATTATTGCCGAACCCAATAAATAGTCTAAGCAGATTCCGTTCAATCTCTACACGGTAGCACACACGCCATAAAGTAAAATCCAGGGAAAAACCATGAGAGGTATATAATAAATATACATGATATGTAAACTTCAAAACTATATAGCAAATGAGCATACTGCAGAGAGATAAATGCAGCTTTGGAAGCAACATATTCATAGAGACACAATTGCAGCAGAACTGCGCGTTAGTATATATGATGTCAATTTTATTAAACTTCACAAAAACACAAATTTTATGCCAACCTATACTTCCAATCTAGTTCGTGTTTGTGCAACCTTCTTGGACCCCAACGACATTTATCTAACCCAAGAATCAAAAAAGGACCAAAGCTGACCTTTTCAAAGGTATGTTGATTAAAATGTAGGACGGCCCACACAACCCTCCCAATGAGGGCGAGGGGCAAGCTAGCAGGAGACACGGCAGTGACCAGCATGCCAAGTCAATGGGAGGAGAGGCAGTCAGAGAGAGAGAGACAATAGACACCGACCTGCAATAGCTCAGAGTTAGACAGTAAATATCATATGCCATTCTGAGGAAAAGAAGAAATGAGCAATCAAATAAGGTCCAAAGCTGACCTTCTCAAAGTTATATGGATCCCAATCTAGAACGATCTTATCGTGCCAATTCAGAGCGAGGTGTGAAGAGTCCACATCATCATCGAAATAGAATCTCACCATAGCTGTGTCTCACCATCATAATAAATAAATCCACAACCCAAATGGACCAACAAAGTGCAACTTACTCTTTACCGGATTAAATTGAGAACCAACAACAAACAATAAAAGATCAAGAACAACTTATATGCAGTGAAGATATGAGAGAAGAAACCTTTACATAAGATGGCTATAAACATTGGATCATAAATAAGCAACACCTTTAAATACAAATAAAAAGGGTTCGGGGTTCATTGCATAGTGGACTCAGATTAACCTTTCCTCGATCATATAACCTGCCCCCGTCATCTCTTATCACTAGCTCAATCTGTTTATACAGTAGAGCTGCCCTGGTTATCACTCAACAAGAATGACCATCCAAGGACAGCAACAAGCATCACAGGATCAAAAAGGATTCTAGAGACAAGAGGGAGGATCCAACTTGATACCCACAGGTGCCTCGATTGCTCAAAGGCACACTACTTTCAGCCAAGGTAATCATCATCGCCCATTTTGTTGCCATTGGAATTTTATCCGACGGCTCATAACGATCTGGTAAATATCAGACGCCTCACATGAGCCGAGCCTGAGATCCGACGCCCGAAAACACATCAGGAAAACGATCGGACGACCGGAGTGCTCTAATCGCGGAGAACGCTCAGGTTTCGATCCATTTCATGTTTCTGGAAGAAAGGATTCAGGGTTCATTGCATAGTGGGCTCAGATTCGCCTTTCCTCGATCATATAACCTACCCCCTTCATCTCTTATCACCAGATCAATCTGTTCATACAGTATAGCTGCCCTGGTTATCACTCAACAAGAATGACCATCCAAGGACAACAACAAGCATCACAAGATCAAAAAGGATTCTAGAGACAAGAGGGAGGATCCAACTTGATACCCATAGGTGCCTCGATTGCTCAAAGGCACACTAATTTCAGCCATGGTAATCATCATCGCCCTAGCACGAACACCACTTGAGCATAAATAAGCAACACCTTTAAAAACAAATAAAAATGGTTCAGGGTTCATTGCATAGTGGGCTCAGATTCACCTTTCCTCGATCATATAACCTACCCACGTCATCTCTTATCACCAAATCAATATGTTTATACAGTGGAGCTGCCCTAGTTATCACTCAACAAGAATGACCATCCAAGGACAACAACAAGTATCACAGGATCAAAAAGGATTCTAGAGACAAGAGGGAGGATCCAACTTGATACCCACAGGTGCCTCGACTGCTCAAAGGCACACTTATTTTAGCCATGATTAATCATCATCGCCCTAGCACGAACGCCACTGATCAATCTAGCAAATCCAGGAGCATAGCTATAGGACCAGGGTATCCACATGTAAACCAGAGCATCAAATGAGCTCCTATGATAGCAACTAAACATGAAAAGCAGCCTGCAAACCCTAAGATAGCATGGATCCACAACTACAGAGCTCAGGTACGAACCGATGCATGAGTAGGGCATAGAGCATCAACCAGACGAGCACCACATCAATATTGCCATGACCATGTCCCATACAGTAGCCGAAGCAGAGGAGCAGAAGGAAGATGGAGCTCACCGAGGGAGGTTATAGCCAAGGCAGTACTCAGTGCGCGCCGGGGTTGCGCCTGAACGCCGTCCAACCGGCAAGGAACCGCGTCGGAGTTGCGCCTTGCACTGTCCCGCCGACGAGCACGAACGCATCAAACAACCAAGTGACTCTGTGCACGGAATACATGTCAAACAATATAAACAATCAGATATGCCATCACAACAGGCGAATAAACATCTAGTAAAAACAGAACAATGTAAGATCCACACTCACCTAAGATGAACCGGGGCATGCCTATATGTGCTCCATTCAAATGCTTAACGCTACACAGATCAAGATGGAAAGGAACAAATCAGGTAGAAATCAACTCACCCACATCAACAATATAAGAAACAAACAAAAGATATTTTCCCTCGATAACACGAACCTGCAGCCACAGCACAAAAAGCCTCCTGGAAGTTGAATTTGGCATCGACCTGGACTGCGAGCTATGAGAAGGGCTGCTCGGAGATCACGTCTCCTCAGCGACATATACCATCTTAGGGAGTCTAAACACCTCTCTCCAGTTCATAGCTGACACCACTACGAACAAAAGGGAAAGGTTTCGATGAGTACAAGTAAAGGAAGAAAAGGCCAACAACAATTAAGTAAGTGAATAGTTGCCATACTTTGAGGATACTCTTATCAGAAAAAATGAAGGTAAATATGTAAATAAAAGTTTCAGACATATCGTCTGTGCAATTATCAGAGTTGTTATTTTTAGTAAGCACAGTATCATTGGTCTCAAATTTGCATATTTGCTTTTGCAGCTGTATCGACCACAAAACAACGATCCAAAAATTTACCATTAAAGACATTCCACATCACACGTCCATAAATCATGAATCGCATAAAAGAACGAAAAACACGGGAGGGAGGTGGTATACCTGAATTGGAAAGGTTTCCGGCAAGGAAGTACAACTCTGTACAACGACAGCTACACCATTGGGATAGCCGTGCTTGACACAAAACAGGCTCATGTCACATAATTGAGCGCCATGGAGAGGAGAGGTGGCCAGTAGTACGACAATGAGAGAACACCTACAACAATCGGCGAGTGAGCATAGGCCTAAAATTCATCTAGTTGCATTCTGCAAGACCTAGGTTGTTATTTGAAACTCATAAAGTGATAGGCTGACAAATAGATGATCTATGAAGAGCAAGAGTGTGTAGAAAGCATCTGATCTATACATATAGAAAAAGCACCTACAAATCGGCGCCATGTCAAATTTTAAACTTGTTCAGAATAAGAATTCATGTGCCTAACAAAAAGACGCCATCCCATAGCAAAGCTTTTCTCTTCTCCTCTCTGTTACCTTGAGTAGTTGCATTAGCTTCTCATATAATTATTTCTACTATATGAAGAGAAGCACTATTTTAATAGATATGTTTGACAGAATTGGCAATAATTCTTTCAACTCAAGACATAAAATAGACAAGCCTTCCAGTATGGGGACTGGTATTTCCTGGCTGCAAGTATTTAGAACCATTGACAGAACTGCTAGTCTATTTAGTCACATAAATCAGCACATATGTAAACAACATATCTAGATTTAGGAACACTACAAACACACGAAGCATGGACCGATAATATCTAATAATCTGTAAATCATACTTGCTATGGTGTTATCTTTAAGAGATGCATGTGATCTGATTGAGAAAAACACCTTGTGTGGCCATTCTGCTTGTGTGACCACCCCTGCTCCTCACTAATGCAAACATCAATTAAACCATAATTGCAATTCAATATTTGGAAACTCAGATCATCACACCCTTGCCTCGGTTATTGTTGAATCATAGGAGCACAGTAGAAAGAAACAATAAATAAAACAAGCAAAGGAACAAAATAACCAACATTCCATGCACAAAGGTGAAAGGACCAGCAATCATAGGCCCTACAAAGATTCGGACAAGGAACAAAAGGCATATATGAAACGACAAACATCCAATGCACAAAGACAAAAATACTATTGGCCTTTAATAGAAAGGACATGATCTACAAGCAGAACAGAGCGAGGCAAAAAATGCATACTGCCATATAATCCTACACCTAGGTCTGGAAAGAATAGGAGGGGAAAGGAGGAGAAGAGGGGTTGACCCGCAGATCCGTGAACGAAGATGGACGAGGCTGCTAATAGATGATGTGCACGCACAGATCGAAGGAGTCACTGACCAGGGGATTGACCAGAAGGCCATGAACCATGGACCAATCTGGATGAAAAAAAGATGAAAAAAATAAAGATTAGCAGCAGCTAATAACCAAAGCGGAACAAAATAGTGACATACCTACGGATCGACAAGTGCAGCAGAGGTGGAGCACCATGGTGCGGTGTGCTTGTGGCCCGAGCGACGGCGCAGCCGCGGCGCCGAGTGGCTGTGGCAGCCTGTGCTCGGAAAGCAGAGCAACAAACGAGGACCGAGGAGGAGGGGCACCCCTGGCACGAGAAAGGGACCGCGCTGCTCGGATCGAGCACTGGCGCATCTCTACAGCTCGAGGCCGGTGACGGGAAGTGCGAGAGGAGATGGGGCGACGATGGCATGAGAGAGGCAGCAGGGAAACGAGCGCAGGAGAGGAGGGGCTAGGAGATCGAGCACGGGATCGAGTGGACGGCAGGAATCCACCGCCGCCACGGACGCCATCGCCGGCACCGCTGATCCGTCGCCGGCGCCGCTGATCCGCCGCCCTCCTTCGTGGCCGCTGCCGCCGTCGCCGTGGTTGGTGAGAGCCGCTTAGGCGTGCGGGGCCACGCGGTGGCGTGTTGGGGAAGGAAGAACGCGGGCGCGGGAGCCGCCATCGCCGTTGCCGGATGAGGAGCGAGCGAGGGAGGAGGGACGCGGTTGCGTAGGTGGGAGGGAGGGAGGCGGCTGCAGGAGCGAGCAAGGGAGGAGGCGGCTAGGTCTCCGCCAGAGCGCCCCCCTTTTATACCCCCCCCCCCCAGGCGAAATGACCGAAATGCCCCGGCGGGGGCACGGTATTTACATTTTGTTGCCATTACTATTCATTCCAGCAGTGTCAATCCCAGATCCAACGGCCCAAGCTTCTCCAGATCTTGATCGGACGGACGAGAACGCATCAAGAGAAATGATCCAACGGCCGAGAATCACTGAACTCTGTGAAGCCTTGTAGGAACATCCTTCTCTTATCTCTTGATTCTAGGAAAGTATTCCATGCACTTTCTTAATAGAAATTGAAATTTAATATTACCTTCTTTCATATCAATCACGACACCTATAGTTTGTAAAAACGGTCTATCAAGTATAATTGGACAAGACGGATTGCAATCAATATCAAGAACAATAAAATATATAGGCACATAGTTTCTATTTGCAAGAATAAAAACATAATCCATCCCTCCCATAGGTTTTTTAATGGGTCCAAATACTTTGATCCATACCAAATCCTTGCAAAGGTGGGTGGGGTATCTTACCGTTTGTGGCTTCCTCCCTGAAGCAAGATACACCCTGTTATATCCATGTTTCGCTGCTCAAACTAGCCCAAGCTCCTGATCAAGACGAAGCTACTGCCTACGTTCTCCAGTACATTCCTTTGGCGATTCATGCTTCTCGTCCGGTTCAAGTCTTGCAATCCAGGTTTGTGCAATTCGGTGGAAGAGTTCTGCTGGAAATGGCACCATCTTGAGAGCAAATTGTTTTTTAAAGGGAGGGGCATGCAACTACCGTGGACCTATGTGGGCCGTTGTGGATGGGCTTCCAGTGATCGCTGGGACACACAGCCTGCCCCAGGATTGTTCACCTGACGATCCAAACTGTTGGCGTCTTTATTTCTCAAAAAAAAAATGTTGGCGTCTTTATTCCAACTCCGGGTATCCCCTTGTCACTCGTCCAAGCACTGAACTCTGGCGTTTCAGACCGAGCAGAATTGGGAGTCCTGTTTCGGGAGGCTAGGAGCAAATGCATGTACCGTCTTGGTGCCTTTGAGTTTGGTTTCTGCCATGGAGGCTGTAATTCTGTAGCGCATGCTTTAGCGCAGTTTGGTTAATATGCGGCTGTGTCATCGACTGTCTGGATGGAACACATGCCTAACTTTGTAAATGTTTTGGTTGCGAGCGACTCTGCTGCGTCAGTGCGTCAAAAAAAATCGGGGTATCTCCCCTTCTTCTTCCTCCCCACGTCTCTCGCTTATGTGTTGGAGATCCAAACCCTAGCGTAACGCCAGGGAGTGCAGCTGATCGGTAGCTATCGAGAATTTCTTATCTACATGCTGATTTCCGTGTGTTCATCATGTTCAGTTTCAGATATACACTAACCTGCTGCTCTCTATAAGCCCGCATATGATGGAAACGGCATCAAGATCCCTAAGCTAGTTTTACCATCATTTTCCATAGCAAAACTCCACATCATCCCAGTTAATTCTCTGTGCTACTACAGGGTAAGAGGTGAGCAATCAACCCAGTGACACAGAAGGTTCCTGATGAGAATCCGAGAAGACGCCTGCGTAGTCCCTGTCCCGGAAGTCAGCAAGAATAACCAGGATGCTACCTTCTCGCAGCACAGGTAGGCCGGCGTTCCCGATCACCCATGTTGACCAGCTAGCGTGCGTCCGACGCATGCAGACCAACCCTACGATCTACTGCTAGCTACTATCAGTGTCGTCGATCAGTGTGTTTAGGTAGTGCCTAGAGCTAGCTAGATCCATCGGTGCAATTCTGCACCAGGCCCCTCGACACCACCCATTGCCGCCGAGCTACAAGTGTCCCAATGGCAACTCTGCACGCCAATTTTTCCTTTCTCAGAATCTTGAGCGCTTGATGGCTAGCTAGCTTCACCGGTTGGTTACCCTGAAGCATCCGCAGGTCCGATGCGTGTGTGACACGTCGAAAGTTTTGTCACTCGATCGGCTGCTAGGCACAACAGAGTGAGCCTTGGCCATCCATCGATCGTTGCCACTTGATGGCCAGCTCCATGCATGCCTTTGCCTGTATTTATGGATAAAAAGCATAGAGTCACTAGTCCATCGAGGTCGACGTCACTTTGCGAGGCGGATGGCGTTCGGCGAACGGGATCATGCAGCAGCATCCTATCTCTGGTCATGACTATGAGGATGTCTCGTGGGGCGACTTGGTGCGTTCCATATTGTTGACAGGTGCGCCCTGACCTCCGCTCTTTTCTGCAAAACGAAGACGCTAGATGCCGGTCTGTACGCCGTATTGTCAAATTCCTCTTTCCTTTGCGCTTCAGGGCATGCATGCATGTATGCAGCATCGATTCCATTGCATTGGTGCATGAGATGAGATGACGGGCCGAGAAAGCGAGACGACGAGCATCATGCCAACATGCGCATGCATGCTCGATGCCTCAGCGCGCGCGCATGCATGGCGATGGCGCCGAAACGAAAGCATGCGACGAATCAGGAGCAGCCAGAACCCTGCAGAATGAGATGTGCTTGCCGATCGTCTAGGTGAAGAGAAGCAGAACGTACACAGACTGACTGACTGACTGAATGACTGACAGACACCCACATCCGTATCGCCTTGCCGCGCTGGCCTCCGCTCCTCATCGGCGAACGGCCCAGCAGCACCTCCGCGCCGCCTCGCCAGCCCGCTCTCGGCTGCGTCGGCTCCGGTTTCTTCGACTCCGTGAACTAATGTTTTTCTATAGAAAAATGCGTGAACTAATGTTTTTCCAGTCGGTCGAGTCTACAGCTCCCCGCAAACTTTTTGGCCCATAGCGATTTCTCGGCCAGAATTTAGTCATTTTCTTCTTCCCCAGTTTGGTTGGTTTTAGCCCACTGAGATGTGGTGTTCTAGCTAGGTTTTCGGCCCATGGTGACTTTTCCTTCAGGCCATGAGTTTTCACAATTGCATAAAAAAAAATTCCCTCTCGCTAGGGTTCTCGTCCTCTCGGCGGCGCTTCTGCCGCTGTTGAGATCTTCTTCCCTGATCCCGTCCTGTGTCGCCTCTTCCTGCTCGGATCGATTACGGGCGATCTGTGCATCGCTATCCGATCTTGGCGGGGGAAGACAGTCCAGCGGGGGTCTAGGGTTAGGTCAAGGCCCGGCGAGAAAGTTTCTTCGGGCGAGGGAATAAAGATGGCGGCAAAAGCTTCTGGATCGGGAGACCAAGAGGATCTGGAGGCAATGATGAGGGAGTTGGGCCTCTCGGAGGAGGACCTAGATGATGTGGTGGTAGATCAAAAAACTCTACAGCCAGAAGCTACAAGGTGGATGGCGATTGCTAGGGTTCACACGGAAAAAACCTATAGTCAGTCTTGGTTTTACAAGAACATGAGATCAGCATGGGATCTGGCGCAGAGGGTCAATATACGTCCCCTTGAGGACAATCTCTACACTCTGCAATTCTCGTGCCTTGGAGACTGGGAAAGAGTGATGCTGGAAGGTCCATGGAACTTTCGAGGTGATGCGGTGATCTTGGCAGAGTATGATGGCTTCACTAAGCCATCATCTATCAGACTGGACATGCTGGAGATATGGGCACAAATACATGATTTTCCAGATGGCTATGTCTCACAAATACCTTCCTTGGCGGCGAAGTTGGGCGAGCTAGCCTATGCCGAAACAGCTTCCCATGATTTTGAAGGAAACTTGTTTAGGGTCCGTGTAAAGGTGGATGTCACCAAGCCACTGAGAAACGCCATATCGCTTAAGATCGGTGAGAAGCGACTGATTTTTAGGGTCAAATATGAGAGGTTGCCCAACTGGTGTGCAATTTGTGGAAAGCTAGGTCATCAGTTTAAGGAACATGGGGATGGCGTCCACCCTCCTGCAGTGCTGGTATTCAAGAATTTGAAGGCCACGTGGTTCAGAGGTGCAGGATCGGGTCCGGGCGAGGCGAAGAGTAAAACCAAGCCAACTGCACGCAAGGCTCCAACAAAGACTGGGCAGTATTCTGGGGGTAGCGGTGGTCATGATGCTGACATGGAGGAGGCGGAAGGAAACAGGAAACGAACCCAGGCAGATCCATCTACAATGGCTAGTTCTCATGTGACCAACACGGGTGGTGGAGGGAGGGGCGGAGTGCTGGTTCTGCCTCCGCCGTAGGTACCGTTGAGTCCGCCGCCAAAACAAGACCCGAAGCGGACCAAATTTGATCAAACACTGGAGAAGTTCAACCAGGGAAAGGGCAACAGCGACAGGATCGACAACACATCAAATGCATCATTGGCGGACTCCCAGGCGGAGTTCCGCCGGGCACAATGAGTATCCTTAGCTGGAACTACCGCGGCGCAGGCAACGCCGTGACAGTTCGGGAAATCCGCGAGCTAGTGCGGAAATTTGCCCCCGCCCTTCTTTGTATTGTTGAAACTCAAATTGATAGAGTTAGGGTGGAAAATCTAGCAAGTTCGTTTGGCTTCGATAACGCTTTTGCTGTAAGCAGTCAGGGCCGTAGTGGGGGCCTTGGAATTTTTTGGAATAATCCAATAAAAGTCGAGATTTTGGGGTACTCTGTGTATCACGTAGATTGTAAAATTGATGAGCCGGGGACTGATTCTTGGAGAGCTACTTGTTTTTATGGAGAAGCACAAACACATATACGCCATGAGACTTGGGACACAATGAAAGGCATTGCAAGTTTGAGCGAGCTCCCTTGGGTATGCTTCGGGGATTTCAATGAGGTGCTACGTCCGGAAGAACAAGAAGGTATTGGAGAACGTAGTAATGCCCAAATACAGGGATTCCGCGAGGCGGTTGATGTCTGCATGTTGGAGGATTTGGGCTATCAAGGAAATTTTTGGACGTTTGAGAAAAAGGTCACGGGAGGGAGTTTCACTCGGGTCCGTCTCGACCGGGCGTTGGCATCGGTTGATTGGATTTCGAGGTTTCCCGCAGCATCAGTTAAGCACCTCACAGCCGCTTCATCAGACCATGTCCCGGTTCTCATCAGTATGACCGAGGAGCAGGTGCATCCGACCCCAAAACCACCATTCCGATATGAGGTGATGTGGGAGACTCATGAGTCGTGGAAGGAAACAATGCAACAGTGTTGGGGAGGAGCTGCACCTGCGCTGAGTCTTGTAGAATTACAGGACAAACTTAAGAAGGTTGCATCCAACCTCGGCAAATGGAATAGAGATACATTTGGCAGCGTTAGGAAGGAGATCAAGTGGTTGACGGCCGAACTTGAACGGCTCCGAAGCGAACCGGGTAGAACAGGACCGTCACACTTGGAGATCAAGCTTAATGATAAGCTGGTAGAGCTCTACCACCGAGAGGAGTTAATTGTTGGGGAACGTAGTAATTTCAAAAAATTTCCTACGCACACGCAAGATCATGGTGATGCATAGCAACGAGAGGGGAGAGTGTGATCTACATACCCTTGTAGACCGACAGCGGAAGCGTTAGCACAACGCGGTTGATGTAGTCGTATATCTTCACGGCCCGACCGATCAAGCACCGAAACTACGGCACCTCCGAGTTCTAGCACACGTTCAGCTCGATGACGATCCCCGGACTCCATCCAGCAAAGTGTCGGGGAAGAGTTCCGTCAGCACGACGGCGTGGTGACGATCTTGATGTACTACCGTCGCAGGGCTTCGCCTAAGCACCGCTACAATATTATCGAGGATTATGGTGGAAGGGGGCACCGCACACGGCTAAGAATATGATCACGTGGATCAACTTGTGTATCTAGGGGTGCCCCCTGCCCCCGTATATAAAGGATCAAGGGGAGGAGGCTGGCCGACCCCTATGGCGCGCCAAGGAGGAGTCCTCCTCCTAGTAGGAGTAGGACTCCTACTAGGAGGGGGAAAGAAGTGGGGAGGGAGAAGGAAAGGGGGGCGCCGCCCCCCCTCTCCTAGTCAAATTCGGACCAGGGGGGAGGAGGCGCGCGGCCCACCTTTGGCTGCCCCTCTCTCTCTCCACTAAGGCCCATATGGCCTATTACTTCTCCCGGGGGGGTTCCGGTAACCCTCCGGCTCTCCGGTTTTCTCCTAAATCACCCGGATCACTCGGAACCTTTCCGATGTCCGAATATAGTCGTCCAATATATCGATCTTTACGTCTCGACCATTTCGAGGCTCCTCATCATGTCCCCGATCTCATCCGGGACTCCGAACTCCTTCGGTACATCAAAACTCATAAACTCATAATATAACTGTCATCGAAACCTTAAGCGTGCGGACCCTACGGGTTCGAGAACAATGTAGACATGACCAAGACACGTCTCCGGTCAATAACCAATAGCGGAACCTGGATGCTCATATTGGCTCCCACATATTCTACGAAGATCTTTATCGGTCAGACCGCATAACAACATACGTTGTTCCCTTTGTCATTGGTATGTTACTTGCCCGAGATTCGATCGTCGGTATCTCAATACCTAGTTCAATCTCGTTACCGGCAAGTCTCTTTACTCGTTTCGTAATACATCATCTCGCAACTAACTCATTAGTTGCAATGCTTGCAAGGCTTATGTGATGTGCATTACCGAGAGGGCCCAGAGATACCTCTCCGACAATCGGAGTGACAAATCCTAATCTCGAAATATGCCAACCCAACATGTACCTTTGGAGACACTTGTAGAGCTCCTTTATAATCACCCAGTTACGTTGTGACGTTTGGTAGCACATAAAATGTTCCTCCGGTAAACGGGAGTTGCATAATCTCATAGTCATAGGAACATGTATAAGTCATGAAGAAAGCAATAGCAACATACTAAACGATCGGGTGCTAAGCTAACGGAATGGCTCAAGTCAATCACATCATTCTCCTAATGATGTGATCCCGTTAATCAAATAACAACTCTTTGTCTATGGTTAGGAAACATAACCATCTTTGATTAACGAGCTAGTCAAGTAGAGGCATACTAGTGACACTCTGTTTGTCTACGTATTCACACATGTATTATGTTTCCGGTTAATACAATTCTAGCATGAATAATAAACATTTATCATGAAATAAGGAAATAAATAATAACTTTATTATTGCCTCTAGGGCATATTTCCTTCAGTCTCCCACTTGCAATAGAGTCAATAATCTAGTTCACATCGCCATGTGATTTAACAGCAATAGTTCACATCACCATGTGATTAACACCCATAGTTCACATCGATATGTCATCAACACCCAAAGGGTTTACTAGAGTCAGTAATCTAGTTCACATCGCTATGTGATTCACATCCAAAGAGTACTAAGGTGTGATCATGTTTTGCTTGTGAGATAATTTTAGTCAACGGGTCTGTTATATTCAGATCCGTAAGTATTTTGCAAATATCTATGTCAACAATGCTCTGCACGGAGCTACTCTAGCTAATTGCTCCCACTTTCAATATGTATCTAGATCGAGACTTAGAGTCATCCAGATCGGTGTCAAAAATTTGTATCGACGTAACCCTTTACGATGAACCTTTTTGTTACCTCCATAATCGAGAAACATATCCTTATTTCACTAAGGATAATTTTGACCAATGTCCAGTGATCTACTCCTAGATCACTATTGTACTCCCTTACCAAACTCAGGGCAGGGTATACAATAGGTCTGGTACACAGCATGGCATATTTTATAGAACCTATGGCTGAGGCATAGGGAATGACTTTCATTCTCTTTCTATCTTCTGCCGTGGTCGGGCTTTGAGTCTTACTCAATTTCATACCTTGTAACACAGCCAAGAACTCTTTCTTTGACTGTTCCATTTTTGAACTACTTCAAAATATTGTCAAGGTATGTACTCATTGAAAAAACTTATCAAGCGTCTTGATCTATCTCTATAGATTTTGATGCTTACTATGTAAGTAGCTTCCCCGAGGTCTTTCTTTGAAAAACTTCTTTAAAAATACTCCTTTATTCTTTGCAGAATAATTCTACATTATTTCCGATCAACAATATGTCATTCACATATACTTATCAGAAATGTTGTAGTGCTCCCACTCACTTTCTTGTAAATACAGGCTTCACCGCAAGTCTGTATAAAACTATATGCTTTGATCATACTATCAAAGCGTTTATTCCAACTCCGAGAGGCTTGCACCAGTCCATAAATGGATCGCTGGAGCTTGCACACTTTGTTAGCTCCTTTTGGATCGACAAAACCTTCCGGCTGCATCATATACAACTCTTCTTCCAGAAATCCATTCAAGAATGCAGTTTTGACATCCATTTGCTGGATTTCATAAAATGCGGCAATTGCTAACATGATTCGGACAGACTTAAGCATAGATACGAGTGAGAAACTCTCATCATAGTCAACACCTTGAACTTGTCGAAAACCTTTTTGCGACAATTCTAGCTTTGTAGATAGTAACACTACTATCAGCGTCCGTCTTCCTCTTGAAGATCCATTTAATCTCAATGGCACGCCGATCATTGGGCAAGTCAATCAAAGTCCATACTTTGTTCTCATACATGGATCTCATCTCAGATTTCATGGCCTCAAGCCATTTCGCGGAATCTAGGCTCATCATCGCTTCCTCATAGTTCGCAAGTTCGTCATGGTCTAGTAACATGACTTCCAGAACAGGATTACCGTACCACTTTGGTGCTGATCTCACTCTGGTTTACCTACGAGATTCGGTATTAACTTGATCTGAAGTTACATGATCATCATCATTAGTCTTCCTCACTAATTGGTGTAGTAGTCACAGGAACAGATTTCTTGTGATGAACTACTTTTCAATAAGGGAGAAGGTACAATTACCTTATCAAGTTCTACTTTCCTCCCACTCACTTCTTTCAAGAGAAACTCCTTCTCTACAAAGGATCCATTCTTAGCAACGAATGTCTTGCCTTCGGATCTGTGATAGAAGGTGTACCCAATAGTCTCCTTTGGGTATCCTATGAAGACATATTTCTCCGATTTAGGTTTGAGCTTATCAGGATGAAACTTTTTCATATAAGCATCACAATCCCAGACTTTAAAAAACGACAACTTTGGTTTCTTGCCAAACCACAGTTCAGATTGTGTCGTCTTAACGGACTTAGATGGTGCCCTTTAAAACGTGAATGCAGCTGTCTTTAATGCATAACCCCAAAACGATAGTGGTAGATCGGTAAGAGACATCATAGATCGCACCATATCTAATAAAGTACGGTTATGATGTTCGGACACACCATTATGCTGTGGTGTTCCAGGTGGCGTGAGTAGTGAAACTATTTCACATTGTTTTAACTGAAGGCCAGACTCATAACTCAAATATTTTACCTCTGCGATCATATCGTAGAAACTTTTATTTTCTTGTTACGATGATTCTCCACTTCACTCTGAAATTCTTTAAACTTTTCAAATATTTCAGACTTGTGTTTCATTAAGTAGATATACCCATATCTGCTCAAATCATCTGTGAAGGTCAGAAAATAATGATACCCGCCACGAGCCTTAACACTCATCGGATCTCATACATCAGTATGTATTATTTCCAATAAGTCAGTTGCTCGCTTCATAGTTCCGGAGAACGGCGTTTTAGTCATCTTGCCCATGAGGCATGGTTCGCAAGCATCAAGTGATTCATAATTAAGTGATTCCAAAAACCCATAAGCATGGAGTTTCTTCATGCGCTTTACACCAATATGACCTAAACGGCAGTGCCACAAATAAGTTGCACTATCATTATTAACTTTGCATATTTTGGTTTCAATATTATGATTATGTGTATCACTACGATCGAGATCCAACGAACTATTTTCATTGGGTGTGTAACCATATAAGGTTTTATTCATGTAAACAGAACAACAATTTATTCTCTTACTTAAATGAATAAACGTATTACAATAAACATGATCAAATCATATTCATACTCAACGCAAACACCAAATAACACTTATTCAGGTTCAACACTAATCCCGAAAGTATAGGGAGTGTGCGATGATGATCATATCAATCTTGGAACCACTTCCAACACACATCGTCACTTCACCCTTAACTAGTCTCTGTTTATTCTGCAACTCCCGTTACGAGTTACTAATCTTAGCAACTGAACTAGTATCAAATACTGAGGGGTTGCTATAAACACTAGTAAAGTACACATCAATAACATGTATATCAAATATACTTATGTTCACTTTGCCATCCTTCTTATCCGCCAATCACTTGGGGTAGTTCCGCTTCCAGTGACCAGTCCCTTTACAGTAGAAGCACTTAGTCTCAGGCTTAGGACCAGACTTGGGCTTCTTCACTTGAGCAGCAACTTGCTTGCTGTTCTTCTTGAAGTTCCCCTTTTTCACTTTGCCCTTTTCTTGAAACTAGTGGTCTTGTCTACCATCAACACTTGATGTTTTTCTCGATTTCTACCTTCGTCAATTTCAGCATTACGAAGAGCTTTGGAATCGTTTCCGTTATCCCTTGCATATCATAGTTCATCACGAAGTTCTACTAACTTGATGATGGTGACTAGAGAATTCTGTCAATCACTATCTTATCTAGAAGATTAACTCCCACTTGATTCAAGTGATTGTAGTACCCAGACAATCTGAGCACATGCTCACTAGTTGAGCGATTCTCCTCCATCTTTTAGCTATAGAACTTGTTGGAGACTTCATATCTCTCAACTCGGGTATTTGCTTGAAATATTATCTTCAACTCCTGGAACATCTCATATGGTCCATGACGTTCAAAACGTCTTTGAAGTCCCGATTCTAAGCCATTAAGCATGGTGCACTAAACTATCAAGTAGTCATCATATTGAGCTAGCCAAACGTTCATAACGTCTGCATCTGCTCCTGCAATAGGTCTGTCACCTAGCGGTGCATCAAGGACATAATTATTCTATGCAGCAATGAGGATAACCTCAGATCACGGATCCAATCCGCATAATTGCTACTAACATCTTTAAACACAATTTTCTCTAGGAACATATCAAAATAAACACAGGGAAGCAACAACGCGAGCTATTGATCTACAACATAATTTGCAAAATACTACCAGGACTAAGTTCATGATAAATTTAAGTTCAATTAATCATATTACTTTAAGAACTCCCACTTAGATAGACATCCCTCTAATCCTCTAAGTGATTACGTGATCCAAATCAACTAAACCATGTCCGATCATCACGTGAGATGGAGTAGTTTCATTGGTGAACATCACTATGTTGATCATATCTACTATATGATTCACGCTCGACCTTTCGGTCTCCGTGTTCCGAGGACATATCTGTATATGCTTGGCTCGTCAAGTATAACCTGAGTATTCTGCGTGTGCAACTGTTTTGCACCCGTTGTATTTGAACGTAGAGCCTATCACACCCGACCATCACGTGGTGTCTCAGCACGAAGAACTTTCGCAACGGTGCATACTTAGGGAGAACACTTCTTGATAATTAGTGAGAGATTATTTTATAATGCTACCGTCAATCAAAGCAAGATAAGATGCATAAAAGATAAACATCACATGCAATCAATATAAGTGATATGATATGGCCATCATCATCTTGTGCTTGTGATCTCCATCTTCGAAGCACCGTCGTGATCACCATCGTCACCGGCGCGACACCTTGATCTCCATCGTAGCATCGTTGTCGTCTCGCCAATCTTATGCTTCCACGACTATCGCTACCGCTTAGTGATAAAGTAAAGCATTACAGCGCGATTGCATTGCATACAATAAAGCGATAACCATATGGCTCCTGCCAGTTGCCGATAACTCGGTTACAAAACATGATCATCTCATACAATAAAATTTAGCATCATGTCTTGACCATATCACATCACAACATGCCCTGCAAAAACAAGTTAGACGTCCTCTACTTTGTTGTTGCAAGTTTTACGTGGCTGCTACGGGCTTAAGCAAGGACCAATCTTACCTATGCATCAAAACCACAACGATAGTTTGTCAAGTTGGTGCTGTTTTAACCTTCGCAAGGACCGGGCGTAGCCACACTCGGTTCAACTAAAGTTGGAGAAACTGTCACCCGCAAGCCACCTATGTGCAAAGCACGTCGGGAGAACCGGTCTCGCGTAAACGTACGCGTAATGTCAGTCCGGGCCGCTTCATCCAACAATACCGCCGAACCAAAGTATGACATGCTGGTAAGCAGTATGACTTATATCGCACACAACTCACTTGTGTTCTACTCGTGCATATAACATCAACATATAAAACCTAGGCTCGGATGCCACTGCTCGGGAACGTAGTAATTTCAAAAAATTTCCTACGCACACGCAAGATCATGGTGATGCATAGCAACGAGAGGGGGATAGTGTGATCTACGTACCCTTGTAGACCGACAGCGGAAGCGTTAGCACAACGCGGTTGATGTAGTCGTATGTCTTCACGGCCCGACCGATCAAGCACCGAAACTATGGCACCTCCGGGTTCTAGCACACGTTCAGCTCGATGACGATCCCCGGACTCCGATCCAGCAAAGTGTCGGGGAAGAGTTCCGTCAGCATGACGGCGTGGTGACAATCTTGATGTACTACCGTCGCAGGGCTTCGCCTAAGCACCGCTACAATATTATCGAGGATTATGGTGGAAGGGGGCACCGCACACGGCTAAGAATATGATCACGTGGATCAACTTGTGTGTCTAGGGGTGCCCCCTGCCCCTGTATATAAAGGATCAAGGGGAGGAGGCCGGCCGGCCCCTATGGCGCGCCAAGGAGGAGTCCTCCTCCTAGTAGGAGTGGGACTCCTACTAGGAGGGATGAAAGAAGTGGGAAGGAAGAAGGAAAGGGAGGCGTCGCCCCCCCTCTCCTAGTCCAATTCGGACCAGGGGGAGGAGGCGCGTGGCCCACCTTTGGCTGCCCCTCTCTCTCTCCACTAAGGCCCATATGGCCAATTACTTCTCCCGGGGAGGTTCCGGTAACCCTCCAGCTCTCCGGTTTTCTCCGAAATCACCCGGATCACTCGGAACCTTTCCGATGTCCGAATATAGTCGTCCAATATATCGATCTTTACGTCTCGACAATTTCTAAACTCCTCGTCATGTCCCCGATCTCATCCGGGACTCCGAACTCCTTCGGTACATCAAAACTCATAAACTCATAATATAACTGTCATCGAAACCTTAAGCGTGCGGACCCTACGGGTTCGAGAACAATGTAGACATGACCAAGACACGTCTCCGGTCAATAACCAATAGCGGAACCTGGATGCTCATATTGGCTCCCACATATTCTACGAAGATCTTTATCGGTCAGACCGCATAACAACATACGTTGTTCCCTTTATCATCGGTATGTTACTTGCCCGAGATTCGATCGTCGGTATCTCAATACCTAGTTCAATCTCGTTACCGGCAAGTTTCTTTACTCATTTCGTAATACATCATCTCGCAACTAACTCATTAGTTGCAATGCTTGCAAGGCTTATGTGATGTGCATTACCGAGAGGGCCCGGAGATACCTCTCCGACAATCGGAGTGACAAATCCTAATCTCGAAATATGCCAACCCAACATGTACCTTTGGAGACACCTGTAGAGCTCCTTTATAATCACCCAGTTACGTTGTGACGTTTGGTAGCACACAAAGTGTTCCTCCGGTAAACGGGAGTTGCATAATCTCATAGTCACAGGAACATGTATAAGTCATGAAGAAAGCAATAGCAACATACTAAACGATCGGGTGCTAAGCTAACGGAATGGGTCAAGTCAATCACATCATTCTCCTAATGATGTGATCTCATTAATCAAATAACAACTCTTTGTCTATGGTTAGGAAACATAACCATCTTTGATTAACGAGCTAGTCAAGTAGAGGCATACTAGTGACACTCTGTTTGTCTATGTATTCACACATATATTATGTTTCCGGTTAATACAATTCTAGCATGAATAATAAACATTTATCATGAAATAAGGAAATAAATAATAACTTTATTATTGCCTCTAGGGCATATTTCCTTCATTAATGTGGCGCCAAAGATCGAGGATTGAATGGCTGGCATCAGGAGACAAAAACACCAGGTTCTTCCACTTGCGTGCAAGCATGAGAAGGAAAAAGAACATGATTAAAGCCTTGGCAAACTCGCTGGGAGTTCAGGTGCAGGACCCGGCGGAATTAAGAGAGATGGTCACCGCTTTCTACAGAAACTTGTACACAACGGAGGGGGTGACAGACATGGACCGTGTGCTCCAACATGTTCCCAGGAAAGTAACGCCACAGATGAATGAGATGCTAACGGCTCCATATACAAAAGATGAGGTGAAGAAGGCACTCTTCCAGATGGGCCCTACAAAATCACAGGGACCGGATGGTTTCCCAGCTCGGTTTTATCAGAGGCACTGGGATATATGTGGTGACGAAGTGACGGAAGCAGTCTTTCGTATAATCAGAGGGGAGGAAAGTGTGGCGTGTGTTAATGATACAGTACTTGTGCTTATTCCCAAGGTGATGAACCCCACTCTCCTTACCCAATTCCGGCCTATCAGTTTATGCAATGTCATTTACAAAATTGCCTCTAAGGTTGTTGCAAATAGGTTGAAAATTATCTTGCCTGACATCATATCAGAGGAGCAGTCCGCTTTTGTTCCAGGCCGGCTTATAACTGACAATATTATTTGTGCTTACGAGTGCTTACATTTTATGAAGAGGAGCAGGTCTAGGTCAAATAGCCATTGTGCTCTGAAATTGGACATGATGAAAGTATATGACAGAGTGGAATGGGCGTATCTCAAAGCAATGATGATAAAGCTTGGTTTTGCTCAGCAGTGGGTGGACATTATCATGAGTATGATCAGTTCAGTCTCATTCTCAGTTTTATTTAATGGAGAGAAACTTGAGTCTTTTACACCATCACGAGGTATTCGACAGGGAGATCCGATATCCCCCTACCTCTTCTTGATAGCAGCAAAGGGCCTTTCATGCCTACTTAAAACCAGTTCTCAGTCATCTGTGTTGGGTGGGATCAAGGTGGCAGCTTCAGCTCCGGCCGTAAACCACCTCCTATTCGCGGATGATAGCCTGTTGTTGTTCAAGTCGAGTAATGAAGGGGTTCTAGCGGTTTCAAACCTATTGGATGTTTATTGTAAGGCTTCAGGGCAGAAAATCAATCATGATAAATCGTCAATATTTTTTAGTAAGGGATGTCCACAACAACTGAGAGAGAGCATCAAGTCAACTCTGAATGTTCAGAATGAGTCGCTAAATGAGCGCTACTTGGGTATGCCAACCGATGTCGGCCAGTCAAAGATGGATACTTTCAGGTACCTGAGAGACCGGGTGTGGGAGAAGGTTAAGGGATGGATGGAGAAGCTTCTGTCGACAGGAGGAAAGGAGGTTCTAATTAAGGCAGTGGCACAAGCACTGCCAGTTTACTCTATGGCCTGTTTCAGAATTCCGAGGGGACTTTGTGAGAACATATCCTCCATTATTCGCCAATTTTGGTGGGGGAGTAAGGCCGGAAAACGAAAACCAGCTTAGGTGGCATGGGATACTATGACACAGCTGAAGCACCTCGGGGGACTTGGCTTCAGGGATATGGAGATTTTCAACCTAGCTTTGCTCGCAAGGCAGGCATGGAGGGTATTGACAAAACCAACAACGCTGAGTGCACGAATTTTGAAGGCCTCATATTTCCCGGAGACATCCATTCTGGAGGCAGAGCTTGGAAGTCGGCCCTCGCAAATCTGGCGAGCTATCTTGGACGGGAGGGACATGCTAAATCTGGGTATAGTCCGGCGAATTGGCAATGGGCAAACTACTGAAGTCTGGACACAGAACTGGATTCCAAGATCAGGAATGATGAGACCGGTGTCGCCGTTAATACAGAATCCGCCGTGCCTAGTGGCGGATTATATCAATGCCCAGGAGGCCACTTGGAATGAACAACTGGTTCGGACTGTCTTTTTGCCTGTTTATGCAGAAGGAATATTATCTATACCTCTATGCACACGCAACATGGAAGATTTCTGGGCATGGAGTGGTGAGAAGAAGGGTAATTTTTCTGTAAAATCTGCCTATAGACTGATTGTACAAGCAAGGCTAGAGGGAGATCATGGAAGTGGTGATAACGCATCAGCATCGGGCAACACGGGTAGCGACTGGACCAAGTTATGGAAGACGGATGTGCCATCGAAGGTGAAGCTGTTTTTATGGCGTTTTGCACGCAGCTCTATCCCAACAGCGGAGCTACTCCACCATAGAAACATGTCGACTACTTCTACATGTGTGTTTTGCGGTGCCAGAGATTCATGGAGACATGCTTTGCTTGAGTGCGCGATGGCAAGCAGCGTGTGGGCGATATCTGACGATTCTCTTGTTGAACAGATGAGCCAGCATGATGGTGAGGATGCAAGGGAATGGATTTTTGCTCTGAAGAATACTCTCTCGCATGAACATTTTGTACGTATGACGGTTACCTTGTGGGCAGTGTGGGCAGCTAGAAGGAAAGCTATATATGAGGATATATTTCAGAGTCCGCATGCAACACACACATTCATTAACTCGTTCCTGAGCGATCTTCAAGTGATCAAGAACGTGTCTAATACTGTGTCTAATACTGTTGTGCAGGCCAGAACGGCGCGACCAACTCATTGGTTACAGCCGCCGTGGGGCACATCTAAAATTAATGTAGATGCAGCCTGCATGGAGAGTTCAAGTGTTGGTGCGGTTGCAGCGGTGTGCAGAAGCAGGGAGGGTATTTTTCTTGGTGCGTCCATTGTCGTGTTCAAGGGCATCTCTGACCCTACGACACTGGAAGCAATGGGAGTCAAGGAATCGATGGCACTAGCAAAGGATCTCCAGTTACAAGCGATTCATGTGGCGACGGATTGCATGGAAGTGGTGAACGATATCAAGCAGAAGAGTAACCCGGTCTATGGGGCCATAATACATGAGATCATAGAGTACTCTAGTACCTTTAATTCTTGCACTTTTGTTCATAAGTTTAGGAGCTCGAATGTCGAGGCTCACAATCTAGCGAAGCATGCTTTGGGACTGGGGTTTGATCGCCATGTCTGGTTAGGCCACCCCGGTGATCTTACTTTCGTCCATGTAAACATTGTGACGGTCTAATAAAAGCTTCGCTTGATTGTCTCAAAAAAAATGAGTTTTCACAATTTCCACTTTTTTAAAAACATCCCAACACCCCTCTATTAAGTAGTAGTGAGCAAAGTAGCATCGCTTATACAAAGCATAGGGGTGATGGCTCTAGGAGGTCCATCAAACTAAGTACTACGTGAAGAAAATTTAGCAATTCTAGCTAATTCATGAGCTGCGCTATTCCCTTCTCTATGAGGGCATGTACAATGGTGGCTTACAGTTGCCCCATGACAAAAAGGAGCTTCACACATCTATATTGATATTTTTTTTCCCAATGCAACATATTCTTAGTGGGCATCGTTAAAGAATATAAAGTAGACTCTCACTACACATGCATCTCTACTCTTCATTTTAACTTTTCCAACTTTATGCACGGGACCATATTTTTTCTTTTCAAGCACCCGTCTCCTGGAGAGGAGACCGCTTCCCTATCCGAACCTACTTTTTCTGACATCTGATCCTACATAGCATATGAGGCATCACCCTGGGGCTATGCATTGGTCATGCTCTAACAATGCTCAAAACGAACATGAGAGAAATCCCTAGCCATATGATAACAATCATCAATAATGGCAGTGCATGGATTACGGGCTTAAGCCACAGGCACAGCATATGGTCTTTTCTTGCAAACAAACAATTTTTTCGAACCGGGCAGGAGATCTTGAACTTTCGGCAAAGTTTTTTCTTAAACGGAGGCAAAAGATTTGCCTCATCCATTAAATAAGGAAGAATAGAGTTAAGAGTTCTACAACACACTCATATACACGGCATGACAATTACTCACGCAAAATTATATGCCCTAGTCTTTTCGCACCCGCGGTGACCCAAAGCTTGGCCTCCTCCAAGAAGGTGCGAAGTAGGATTGGTGGTGGTGCAGATTTGTGGCGGAAAACCCCGAGCATTCCTCTCATTCCAAATGGTCCAAGTGACAAGCATGGTGAGGGAGGCCATAGCATGCCGGTTGGGGTTACGGTTGTCAGTTCTTCTGTCCCACCACTCGTAAACGGATGTGTGAAGGTGCCAGTCGGATGTGTCCAAGTGTGCAAGGCCAAGCTTCGTGATGACAGATCTCCATAGCCTAATTGTGTACCGACATTTGAAGAAAAGGTGTGCACCCGTCTCTTGTTCCCTCTTGCATAGAGGGCACAATACACAATTTGGCCAACCGCGCTTCGCCAAACGATCGGCGGTCCAAATCCTGTCTTTGCAGAGCTAGCCATGTAAAGAATTTGACCTTTGGAGGAGCCCACATTTTTCAAACCATGCGATCCATGGAAGAAAGGGTTAGGCCAAGGAATCGGGCCTTGTACGCAGTGGCCGCCGAGTATATCTCATCGTTCGAGTGCTTCCAAATAATATCATCCTCGCGATGCTCATCAAGGTGGAAGTCATGAACAAGCAACCAAAGAGTGAAGAATTCTAAGATGTGGCAGCAGATGCGACAGAGTTGTGGTTTATTTTGAGGATCCACGCGTTCCCTTTAAGAACCTCACGCACCTTCCAGTTCTTTCTTCGCAAGGCCTCGAAAATTCAGGGAGCAATATCTTTTGGCTTGCGCCCAAGCAGTCAGGGGGGTCTCAAAACGGTGTTTTGGCGCCGTCACCAACGGTAATAGTAGTTGAGGCGTAGAAGAACTCAAAATCCTCCTTGGTGCAAGGGTTGCCAAAGCCCACCCACATTTGTATGGCTCTTTCCATTCATACCAGAGTCACCGGAGGCGTTGTGCATGTGCAAACTTTTCGGTGTTTAACACACCTATGCTACCTCAAAATTTCCCACTTTCTTTTCCTGTCATGTCACGTCCGGGTCTTACTGAACTGTTAGCCCATGAAATATGGCATTTTCGTTAACACAAGTAATTGTTCCGGTGAATTTTTTGCACCGGGTCTTCCCCCTACCAACACACCATCGTATCTACGGCACACATGCTGACAAGCACACGCCAGCTTTTTCGCAGATTCTGAAGAGAGGCCGGATACGCATCCCCGCCGTGGCTCCATCCCATCCCGTACTCCCGTATCATCTTCTTTCGCCATGGCGCATCATTGCAATGATAAAAAGAGTGGACGCCACCAGCCGTGCCCGTGCGTATCCTCAATCTCATCCGCCACAGTGGCGCGGCAGCACTCTCCCTCCCATTCTTTTGATGCAACGACGCACTCTCCTCTGCCAAAGATGAGGAGGATCCATCCACCACTCCCTTTCTCGCCCTGTTCGGCACTGTGCAGCTGCCGCCTTTTCGTGGCCACTCGAGCCCTTCCACGACCACAGAAGCACTCTGTACTGCCAGCACAAGCTGGATCCGTCGCCCAGCTCGAGCCTGTGCGTCCTTGGGCGTTGCATGCACAGCAGTGGCCCCAGCCCCAGTAGCTAATAATTGGGTTGGATTAGGGTGGTACACACACGGCCTTGCCTTGCCTTTGCGATGAGAGGGAGGCCCTACGGACTACAGTACGCTGGGTTTGAATGGGAAAGCCTTTGACCGCCCAACAGTGCCGCTACCACGTCCTCATTCATGATTCGGCGCAGACGATTTCTGAAGATCAGGTGCTGGCTGGCCTTCTTCAAAGTTCAGTTGTAGTAGTAGTTGTTGTTGGGCCTGCTCTGCCTGCTAATTTCAAATTCAGTTCAACACAATCCTTACAAAATCAACTCAAAAAAAGAATCCTTACAAAATTACAAGATGGTGGAGTAGGTCGGGCACAGCAAGTAAAGTCTTCTTTTTTGCCATAATAGCGGAGGCCTATGTGACAAGACTTTTGTCACGTCGAGCCGACACATCCACACAAGAATTTTATTTGTTTTATGGAAGCAAGCAATTCGACTTTCATTTATTTTGAAGCAAGAAATTCAATCCACGGCCCCTCCTCGTGCGGGGAAAAGGAAAATCGCCCTGTCTGTGCCCAGTCGGAACATCTAGGTGAATATATATTTTTCGAAAGTATGATTGGTGACAGGACATGAAAGCGAAAATCCATTACGATCGCCACTCTGGTGTACAAGGCAGGCTTTTCTCTTGTTCCTTTTCCGTGTGTCACTGCGTCATCTCACAAAGGAGTATATAGCTATGTGATCTTTGGCTGTCACAATTTCACGTCCTTCGTCCAATCGTCCTACCAACAAGTGCATGGTCTCTTGGGGCATCGAAATCATAGGCAATATTCCGTAGCCTTCGCTTTGAGAAGGTGAAAAGAGAGAGCAAAAAAATAATGGCTCAAACGTTGTTTCAGCCTGGGGATCAGCATATATATATATACATGATGTGATTACTACGATTAATTATAGGGCTGTACTTCCCATGACACCAAATCCATGTGCAAATAATACAACAAAAATCAAGCTTTAATACACAAAGCTAAGGGTGCAATAACTTGATCCAAACCTATCTTTGCCACTACCTAACCACACCCCTTGTTTGCTTCTCCTCATCATCTTGTGTGTGTTTGTGGTCTCTTAATTGTGCACATCGTAGTGGCTGCCACCCTGCATGCATGCACACGAGCCATTAAGAGGGAAGCACGCAGCGCCCTGCTCCGCTGTAGATCTACACAAGCAACAGCACTGACGCACGCCTTTGCAACTCTTTCTGGTGCTATAGGAGCCCAATTCAACCTCGCATGTGCATGCCCCATGCATGCAACTGCCCCTCCGGACAATCTCTCATGTCTTGGCATGGTTTTTCCGAGGCATTTAACTGCATATGGCCCATCGTTTAGCACTGCAGCTTTGCTAGGGCAGCAATGGCGGCTTTACAATTACCACCACGCTGATCGGCAGGGGGGGAGGGGAGGGGGCTATGCTCGTGGGAGCTGCTCCAGATCCATGCACGAAAGGCGCCTCGTGGGACTTGTCCTCCCTGTTGGTTGGCCAATGGAGCACGCAGCAACTTGTAGATTGTCCTGTCCCCGGCCGGAGCAGTGCGCGCGAGATCACGCTCAGCCTCAGCCCACTGCAAACACCACAGCGAGAAAAATGGTGGGCGAACAGAAGTGACTTTATATTTTGGTGATGAACAGGAGTCGGCTTTGGTGAACAGGAGGGATCTGGTCGAGCCAATGATCTGGAGAGAGTGTGCAATAATGCTGAACCCTCCTCCCATGATTTTTGTTGGCGATGCATGCATGATTGATTGACCCAATTTTTTAGCAAGGTTTCAGTGAGTAGTCATCAGCTAATGCAACAAGATGGGCAGATAGATGTCTTTTGCACAGATCCAAGTCCAGCACAAAAATCAGTTTCCTGTTCCAAGTTCCAGCCGGAAACCCGACGTTTATGACCGCCCATAACCTGTCCTCGAAGCATTGTCGGTGAACATGCACGGTCTTTCTTGTTTAAAAAACTACCAAAATTGTGGAAAACATATATACACGAGCATATAGCTACCATGTGCTCTGCAGTTCGCACTACAGCAGCTAGCTGAGACTTGGAACCGAAGTCTCCACCGCTAGGCAAGGGCAAGGCAGGCGCTGAAAGTAACCAGCGAAAGCTACGTTCAGGTCACAGGTATCGCTTCACCCACAACCACTTCATCATCCATCACAAATCGTTGACTAATGCAAAAGCGCTGCTCGTGGTTCGGATTACAGAATATGTTCTCGCAATCCAGCCTCCACAAATGCAAAGCCGCTTTGCTTTTCTTTTTTTGCCCTCTCTTTTTCCTATAATAAAGCGACGTAGGATACGCTTTTGCCGATGTTTCGACAAAAGATGCGCTTAGGGTTTTCCATCAGGAACTTTGACATACGCGGTAGATTGATTCCCGGTACAAATATCAGGCAGAGAACATGAGGGAAATAGCTTTGTGGGATTTAGTGGAGCACCTCTACTTTCCCTAGGGCTTCATACACATGTGGACATGGTAGCTGTGTTCCAGTGTTATCTTCTCCATTCTTTTGAAGAAGAAAAGCTCCAGTGTTATCTTGGATATTTAGGAACATGACACTACTACTTCATCAATCAGCAAAAGGGCCAGAAAAGGTGATGTGACGGGATTTGTTGTAAAACCAAGGTGTTGTTGACACACTATAAAGGTAAGCCTATCGACCCAATCTTATCACTGCTCGTATGCTCATATGATTGCCCCATGGCCCACGCCGGATGAGGTAGTTAGCAGTTACTAAACCTGAGCTTGACCGTTTAATAATCATGAGATGAGATGCAAAAGTTCTTGACCAAACCAGTGATAAAAGGGAGAACCTTCCAGCTCATGCAACCCATAACTCCCATCTGCAGCAGCTGCACCAAGGAGGAGGAGAGGAGTTGCTTCACACTTCTTGCTGATTTTGGAGCCACTGCGGTGCTGCTGGAGGTTGGGCAACAACGGCACATGCCATCTGCTGTACTACGTGTGTGTGAATGAAGCATCGCAGCTGCAGCAGCCAGTGTGAAGGCACTGCACGCAGAGTAGTCTCATCACAAACGTCCCAACAGCAGGCACCAATCAATCTTACTACTACCCGTGATGTTGACATGAATTATCTGAACTCGATCTCACCCACTTGCGGTGATCCGATCTGAGGCTGCATTTAATCACTTCTCTCGCACTAACAATTGGACAAGCAACAATCTTCCAAAACCGCCATTGCAGCAGTGGAGCCTGGCTCCCAGTCCGTCCCAGAGCCTCAGGTTCTGTTCATCTACCAGAGCACTGCTGGCTAAGCTAGCTAGAAGGACCAATGAAGATTGCACATACGCAGACGCTGTGCGGCCATGGCGTGTAGCCTTTGCGGCTTTCCTCTCGGTGAATCAACAAGCACCGCACGCGCCCTTTGATCATCAGACGGCGGGTGTGAACTTCGCCGACGACACCGCAGCCGCATTTCAAGCAACCAGAGCTTCACTTGCTTCCTCGTCTCTTCCCATGGCTGCTCTGCGTGACTGCATGCATGAGGTCCGCCAGATCTGAGCATCGCGTCGTTTCTTTCTCCTTCGTCTTTCGTCTTCTTCAGCTGGACGTTCGGAACAGTAGCCAGTTGTTTTGACAAGATGTGTCGAGATGAGCAGGGGCAACCAGTCCCAACCACTGGACGGGCCTACCATGGAGATCAATAGCGATCTCCTGTTGCAAAAGAAGAACTGTAGGTTTTCTCGCCGTTGTTCTTGCTCGATCATCATCGACCACGGACAACTAACTTGCAAATCCGGATTACTTGCAGGGCGATGACTGTTTGCAGCAAGTAACAAAAGAGCGAAATGGTCAGGGAGGCCAATGATTTCGCAGAGGAAGCCTTTCTCGCCTCGTGCAGGTTTTACTGTCCTTGTCTGATCCTCCATCGCCATGGGTTGGCATGCATCTGCCGCCCCCGTCCTGAGCTCTCACCCAGAGCAGTCAGTGAGTGAGTGACTCGCGGGGATGAGTCAAACGATCGACCAGTCCCCGTCGAGGTCGACCGGTCATCACTCCCTCATCATTTGCCACCTCCCTCCCTATCATCCTTGGATGCTGCTTTCCTTTCCTTGCAGGAAGGATTGGTCGCTATCCAAGCTGCGTGACCAGCGGTGCCATCAGAGGTAACAGCAACCAGAAGAGAGAAGCCGGGGAAAAGGAAAGGAAAGGAAAAGAAAAGAAAATGGTGTGGTGATCCAGCAGTTATCATCAGCAGCAAAGCATTTGCAGTGGGGAAAATCAAGGAACTGCTCATTTAGTTTAGCCATCGTGTGATAGATAAAAAGTTGAAGGCGGTCGACGTCTCCAGCCGTGGGAGGCGGACACGTCGGCTAGGGAGAGGCCTAGGGCTATCAAGACAAGATAGGCGCGAGGCAATAATCACTGGATGGACCAGGGCCAAACTTTCGAGTAAGGAAGGAACCCCTATCCCTATGGACGGACGGATGGAACCTCCAGGTTGTGACGGTAGGTCCTCTGGTAATGATGCCAGCAGCCAAGCCTCAGGATTCACAGGAGATCACGAAAGGACAGCCTCCCTGACCCTCAGCCTCAGGGAGGGCTTTTCAAAAACAAAAACAAAAAAGACTTCCACCAGAGATGGATGTTCAGACCACAAAGCTTGAGACGGGAGAAACAAATCCCAAAAAATTAACATGGCTCAATTCTGGAGAAATTATTGTAGAATTCAGACTAATGAACTAACTGTGGAAGGGAAGGGAAACCATGCGGACAAGAACATGGAACAGAAGTGTTAATGAATTTAATCTGATGATAACAAGATCCGCTTCGAAAAATTAGGGAAACCATCGCCGCCGTGCCGGCGCGGATAGGTCCGGCTCCGTCCTCGAACAGAAGGAAGGCGGCCTCTCGGAGGGAGCAGCAAACAAAACTGAGGAAGCAATGGCGATGAAGGCCCCTCGAAGAAGCTTGCTCCGCCCGCCCGCGCTTATGATCTTCTCGTACAAAATGTTGGAAATGCCTATGAACCCTACAGCTACTACAACAACAATGACTGAACTCAACACTCTGCTGCTGCTCTCATATCTGCGTTCTGCATTTGATCTGCGCCGAGGATGCCAAGCACCTATGATCTTCTCACAGGATCTTCACAAATGGTGGAACATCCTCCCTTGGCCCCTCCAGCGACCGATACATGTATAGGATGTCGACGCCGTCTGTCTTCTCGATCTCAGGCTGGCTGTTTATCAGCTCCACCACCATCCGTGGGAGCTGCCGGGCCACCTCCTCGCAGCCTTGCAGCGTCAGGCTGCAGCCCGACATCCAGACGAACCGCATGTTGTAGAAATGGTGCATACCGGAGAGCAGGCCGGCGTCGCCGAACGGGCAGTCCCTTATCTCCAGCTTCTCCAGCTTGGAGCAGCCCTGGAGGATGTGCTGCAGCGCCAGATCGCTGTCCCCGGCGAACGCCACGGAGAGCGTCCGCAGGGAGCTGCCGTAGTTGCCGATGTACTCGAATGCTCGGTCCGTCAGGTGCCCGGACGTGGAGAGCCTGGTGAGCTTGCTGCAGTTGCGGACAATGGCGCCGAACCCCTCGTCCATCGGCTCCCCCGTCACGTGGTCGGGCCGGTGCCTCCCCATTATGCATAGCCGGAACACCTTCATCTCGGGGCAGTTCTGCGACATGGTGATGACGGCGGCGTTGGTCATCCTCTGGCAGAAGTAGAGGATGGAGCGAAGGTCACGGCAGCCCTCCGAGATGGCGGTGAGCCCGACCTCCGACACCAGCTCGTCGGCGTCCTCGTGCGCGTCCAATGGGAGCACACGGAGAACCTGGAGCTTCTTGCAGTACATGGCCACGGCTTGGAGCCCCTCGTCGCGCACTGAGTCGAGCACCTGGCAAAGAACTTGTCATCAGAAATTGGGAACCATGGAGCAGCCCAGAGGTAAAACTATGGCGTGAAAGCAATCTGGTCAGTACCCATAGCGTCTCGAGGCTGCGGCATTGCCCGATGAAGAGCAGGACTTGGTCGGGGTTGACAGGGGCGTAGCTCAGGTCCATGCTGGTTAAGTTGGCGGCGACCGTGGCAATGGTCGGCAGGTACTCCGGCGCGAGATCACGGAAGCCGGACAGCGACACCAGCGAGTTAGCCCGGCCGGCCGACGCGAAGGCGGTCAACATCTGACCAAAGTCGAGCCCCTCGTCCTCGGCGCCGTCCCCCGGCCGGAACGAGCCCGTGCCGAGGTGCGTGAGGCGAGGCGTGAGCGCCATGAGCCGGCGCAGCTGGCCGAGCGAGACGTGCTGGTTGACGCGCAGGCGGCGGAGGCGCGGCGAGCGCGCCACGAGAGCCTCGAGGGCGGCGAAGGGTACCTGCGGGGTGAAGCACTCGAAGGAGAGAGACTCCAGGTCGGTGTGGCCGCGCGGAAACGCCGCCACCCAGTCCGACACCTCGTCGTCCTCCTCCTCGTTGAGCTCGCAGTCCACCACGTCGAGCACACGCAGCCCTCTGCGCGAGAACCAAACCAAACCAAATGGAGGTACGCCATTATTAGTCCGCCATTACCAAGTAGTGTGTGAGAGGGACATGTAGCAAGCTGGAATGGAAGGGAATGGCATTATATTACCTGCAATGGGAGGCGAGGGAGGCGAGGCCGCGGGAGGAGAAGCCGTCGCAGAGGAGGAGGGAGAGCTCGCGGAAGGAGGGCGGGAGGGAGCGGGCGAGGAGGTCGAGGTCGTCGTCGGTGACGGTGATGCGCTTGAGCGAGAGGGAGCGGAGCGCGGGGAAGGCGGCGGCGGCGAGGGCGGCGGCCCAGGGGCGGAAGGCGGAGGCGGCCCAGCCGGGGGGCAGCAGGTTGAAGTCGGCGAAGCGGGGGCGGCCCTTGAGGAGGATGTGGTGCGCGTTGGGGAAGCGCCGCGCGGCGCGCGCCGGGGAGGCGGCGAGGATGTTGCGGACGGCGACGGAGGCGCGGGTGGCGGACTCGGCGCGGTGCCAGGAGCGGCAGACGAGGGAGGCCGCGCCCCGGTCGCCCGGGGCCCGTAGGAACTGGAGCACCGTCTCCAGCACGTTGTCAAGCACCTGGTCGGGCGGCGGCGGCGGAGGCGGCGACGCCGCGCGCGGCCGCTTGGGCGGCGCCCCCGCCGCCTGGTCCTCGTCCTCCTCGGACATGGCCGCGCGCGAGGGCGAGCGGCGCGGAGGGAGCAGTGGAGGGTGGGCTGGGTGGGTGGGTGTGAGGTGAGGGGGGAGGCGTACTTGTGTTCCGCCGGTTGCCCCGGCAGACGGCAGTGCTCGACAGCAGAGCAGGACAAGGAAGTAGAGGGGGAAGGGAGGTGGACGCGCCGGGTCAGTCGCTCGCTCGCTCGCTCCTTCCTCGCTGGATGGATGGATAGAGCCTGGGGCGAGGTGGTGAAGGGGTGGGTAGGGGAGCGAGCGAGTGAGTAGATCTCATGATTTGTACCTTTTTCAGGTGTGATCTACTACTACTGGTGTACTGGTACGAGAGGGATGCACTGGCCCAACCCAACCCAACTTGTCTAGAAGCGTCCACGGACCAATAACAGTATTCAAAAACTACTTGGTATATTCGAACCGGCAGTGTTCCAAAACCAGTTCATTCCAAAACTAGCTAGCTGGTGTGGTGTACGCGAACCCTAACTTTCATCAAAGAATACGTATCTCCTTTCTAGTGCAGTACGTGTTGGAAATATGAGCAATTTACCGAATGATTTTATTAACAGAAATATTAGATAAAGCATGACTAATATAGCTGCGATAAAGCAAGTCATGCAATCTGACGGAGAGAGAGTAAATAGCATCTGCATATATGAACTTGAACTGAACACATCTAGGACGGACACTAGATCATGTTGTATATATGGAGTAGAACCTAACACATGTAGGGCAAGAACTAGTATGAGAAACTATGGCAGGACATCTGTCAGAAAGAAGAAGAACACATACGGGACAGCAGCAGCAGAAGCACTGGACTTGGGGTCGACATCCTCTCCAGCCATGTCGTTGCTGAGGTAGTCAACGTCGGGGAAGAGGTTGTCGTCGGGGAAGTAGTCGTCGGAGTCCGTGATGAAGAAGCCAGTAGTCGCGCAAAGCGCTCCCCAAAAACCTTATCACCCTTCTCCCGTACAGGACTCAAAAGGTGCGGTCTCGGAGGCCTACTGTCCTGACGTGCGGTGCACGCCGCAAGCCGGGATAGGAAGACAACAGCAGCTCAGAGATGGAACCGATGGCGAGGGAAGGAGTAGTTCTGGTGCGTCTCTCTGGGAGGAGCGACCTCCCTTTTATAGGCGCAAGAGAAGGAGGCGAGAGGGCAACGACGGGAGGCAAAACGAACAGCCAGCGGCCGAAGGGCTGCACCGTTCGCATTCGAACTCCACTTTCGCAAAAATCTTTTCAGCTTCCGTGTGACCTTTCGTATACCCGTAGTGCGTGGCAAAATTTAGATATCGGCTCGGCTCATTCCTGCAACCCGCGGCGCGTCGTGACAAGGCGTGGCGAGGCGAGGCGGGCGGCGGAGGAGGAGAGCGCGTGGATATCCCTCTTGTTCTCATGCTCGTACAAGTGGGGAAAGAACCTCCATTATAAGGAGGTCCAACTCCCACTAAACTAGCAATGTGGGACTAAACTTTAGTAGTATCCCTTGCCTTGCACAAATGGGCTAAGTGGGCCTCTAGGATTTATTAGGAATTTCTGAAATAGTTATTGGGCTGCCCAAAATAGACTAAATTCAGCAATCCCCCACCAGATCCCAGAGGCACACAGAAATTTGCCATTGGTTCCAAAACACTGTTTTATATACCGGTACTGCAGTGGAGACTGTTAAGTTGAACTTCCACCTAGAACTCTATGCTACACTAGTAAGCAACTTGAACAATGGACTGGGCCTTGAACTACAAGTTTTCTGCGAATCTAGCTTCACATAAAGCCTTGACCGATACGTGGCTACCGTGGGTCTTCCCCGCGGGTGGAGCTTATGCGTCATACTCCGTGACCTTTCATGAGTTTACTAGAGAGAACCCTACTCTCATAGATTGCGACGTTTGACAATCAGACTCATATAGGTGTGTTCTTCAAAAGATGTTCTGCAGGATAACATCTCTGCTTAAATAAGCCACTTAGAACACATTAAGTTATACATCAACCTGCCATGTAGATTAGGAGAGTATTGCATCTTCATGGAGTGGTATTGTGAATAGTAAGGATACTCTCCTCTCAGTTGACCAACAACTTGTCTTCCACATCTAATTCACGGGATCTCCGATCACAAAGAATAGGTTACCACTGTGAACAACTCATATTGTGGGTCTCATACCCATCTCCCTCGATGCATTATCTATCACATTACATGATAGACCCTTAGTAAAAGGATCTGCCAGATTTTTAGACGTTTGGATATAATCCAATGCAATAACTCCGGAGTTTTTCATTTTCCTAACAGACTTTAACCTTCTCTGAACGTGTCTTGATGACTTCATGTTATCCTTTGAGCTGCTCACTTTCGTGATCATAGTTTGATTGTCGCAGTTCATAAGGATACGCGGTACATGTTTCTCAACAACCGGTAAGTCATTCAAGAGCCGGCGAAGCCAATCTGCTTCAACCGTAGCTGTATCTAGTGTTGTGAGTTCTGCTTCCATTGTTGACCTCGTTAAGATGGTCTGCTAGCAAGACTTCCAAGAAACAACGCCACCTCCATGAGTGAATACATAACCGCTCATGGCCTTTATCTCATCAGCATCTGATATCCAGTTTGAGTCACTATACCCTTCAAGCACCTTTGGGTGCCCGGTGTAGTGAATTCCATAATTCGCAGTGCCTTTCAAATAACGCAAAACTCTTTCTAGAGCTTTCCAATGCACATCTCCTGGTTTTGAGACAAACCGACTCAGTTTGCTAACAGCAAAAGAGATGTCAGGTCTTGTAGCACTTGCTAAGTACATAAGTGAACCAATAATCTGAGAATACTTCAATTGGTCTCTAGCAATTCTTCGATTCTTTCGAAGTAACACACTTGCATCATAAGGTGTTGGAGAGGGCTTGTTGTCACTATAGCCAAAGCGACTCAAGATCTTCTCCACATAGTGAGATTGAAGCAATGTAATCTCACCATCATCGTCTCTCAACAACTTAATGTTCAGAATGACATCAGCCACTCCTAAATCCTTCATCTCAAAACAGCGAGATAGGAAATTCTTGACCTCCTTAATAACACTCAGATTCGTTCCAAAAATCAGTATGTCGTCAACATACAAGCAAAGGATAACTCCCTCGCCCCCACCATGGCGATAGTACACACATTTGTCAGCTTCGTTTACAACAAAGCCTGCGGCTGTTAAAGTTCTTTCAAACTTCTCATGCCACTGCTTAGGTGCTTGCTTGAGTCCATACAAAGACTTCAGCAACTTGCACACTTTTCCTTCCTGACCATCTAGTACAAACCCGTCTGGTTGTTCCATATAGATTTCCTCGTCCAACTCTCCATTTAGGAAAGCAGTCTTAACGTCCATTTGATGAACGAGAAGACCATGCGAGGTAGCTAGTGAAAGTAGAACTCGAATAGTGGTCAGTCGAGCCACAGGTGAGTAAGTATCAAAGAAGTCTTCACCTTCCTTTTGGGTATATCCCTTAGCCACAAGCCGAGCCTTGTACTTTTCAATAGTACCATCAGGCCTAAGCTTCTTCTTGAATACCCATTTGCATCCTATAGGTTTGCACCCATAAGGACGATGAGTTATCTCCCAAGTTTCATTCGCCAAGATGGAATCCATCTTGCTACAAACCGCTTCCTTCCAGTAGTCAGCATCTTCAAATGCATAGGTCTCTGAAATAGAACTGGGAGTGTCATCTATGAGGTACACAAGAAAGTCATCACCAAAGGACTTTGCAGTCCTCTGTCTCTTGCTCCTAATAGGAACTTCATTGTTCTCCTCCACAGGACTTTCAAAGTGTTCCATCGAAATTTTAGGTTCGGTAATTGTAACTGGTTCCTGATTCGATGAACTAGGCATCTCCTGATTAGATGAGGTAGCCATATCCTTCATGCGAAAGATATCTTCAAAGAAAGTCGCATCATTCGACTCCATGATCGTACCGACATGTATGTCAGGTACCTCAGATTTTACAACCAAGAATCTATAGCCAATGCTTTGAAAAACATATCCCAGGAAAACACAATCCATAGTCTTTGGTCCAAGCTTCCGCTTCTTTGGAATTGGAACATTGACTTTCGCCAAACAACCCCATGTACGTAGATAAGAGAGTTTTAACCTTTTCTTCTCCCATTCCTCGAATGGAGTTATCTCTTTGTTCTTTGTGGGAACTCGGTTTAGGACATGACATGCAGTCAATATCGCCTCCCCCCACCATGCCTTGGAGAGACCTGAAGTGTCTAACATGGCGTTAACCAAATCTGTTAGAGTACGGTTCTTTCTTTCGGCCACCCCATTTGACTGAGGTGAATAGGGAGGCGCCCTCTCATGGATTATACCATGTTCCGCACAAAAAGCATCAAATTCATTGGAAAAATACTCTCCACCACGGTCGGACCTAAGCCTCTTGATTTTTCGATCAAGTTGGTTTTCCACTTCAGCTTTATAGATCTTGAAAAAGTTCAAAGCCTCATTCTTAGATTTCAGAAGATACACACGGCAGTATCTAGTGGAGTCATCAATTAACGTCATGAAATATTTCTTTCCACCTTTTGTCAACACACCATTCATTTCACATAGATCTGAATGTATGAGCTCTAGTGGTGCAAGATTTCTTATTTCCGCAGTCGTGTGAGACTTACGAGGTTGCTTAGCTTGCACACACACTTGACACTTAGATCCCTTGACGGTGGTGAAACTAGGGATTAAGTTCAACTTCGCTAGTCGCGACATGCAACCAAAGTTAACATGACGAAGACGTGAATGCCACACATTGGATTCACTATTGTTGCAAATATGATTAACAACTTTATTGCAAACGTCTGATAAGGATAAACGAAACAAGCCTCCTGACTCATAGCCTTTACCAACAAAGGTTCCATACTTGGATATTACAAATTTATTCGACTCAAAGACAAACTTGTAGCCATCTCTACACAGAAGAGATCCACCAACAAGATTTTTATTGACGGAGGGGACATAATGCACGTTCTTCAGCCGCACGATCTTCCCCGAAGTAAACTTCAGATCGACCGTGCCAACACCACGAAAGAAGCACTTGAACCGTTGCCCATCAGCATGGTTGAAGTCCCTGCGGTCTGATAAGACGAAAACATGGAAATATCACCGCATACATGCACATTAGCACCCATGTCAATCAACCAGTCAGGAGAATGACATACTGAAAGAATAGTGGAAAATATACCATACCCAGCATCCTTCATGTCAGTGTCTCCAATGACAACATTAGCGGTCTTGCCGCCTTTCCCAGGATGACGTTTGTCATAGCGATTAGGGCAACTAGGAGCCCAATGATCAGGATCCCCACACACATGACAGACACCTTTCTTCTTGTCATTCTTCTTCTTGAAGTTCGTGTGTTGCACAGCCTTGTTCTTCCCATCAAACTTTGCTTTACCATCAAACTTGCCCTTGTTCTTGAACTTGTGGGGCTGGAAGTTCTTCTTCTGTACCAGATTGGCACTAGATCCTCCCTCAATACCTCGAGCACGTGTGTCCTTTGCTCTCGCCTTTTCTTCCACATCAAGAGTGCCAATGAGATCCGGGACGGAAAACTCTTGTCTCTTATGCTTCAGTAAGGTAGCAAAGTTCCTCCATGAAGGAGTAAGCTTAGTGATGATACCTCCAGCAACAAACTTGTCCGGTAGCATACAACTGAAGTGCTCAAGTTCTCTAGCAAATGACTGTATCTCATGAGCTTGCTCAACCACGGAGCGCTCTTCTGTCATCCTGTAATCATAGAATTGCTCCATGATGTACAGCTCAGTGCCAGCATCCGAGACCCCAAACTTGGCCTCGAGTGCATCCCACATATCTTTTCCATTATAAATTGATGCATAAGCATCAACTATGTTCTCACCAAGAACACTCAAGAGAGCAGCCTTAAACAGAGTATCCATTTTCTAAAAAGCTTGTGCCTGTTGAGCATCAAGCTCCCCTTCAGGTTTGCCGAGAGTGGCGTCATAGCAACTCATGGTTTGAAACCATAAGACTCCTCTCACGTGCCACCTCTTATAGTGGATACCCTCAAACATAGGAGGTCTCATGGAAGCAACAAAACTGAAGGAAATATGCCCTAGAGGCAATAATAATGTTATTATTTTATTTCCTTATATCATGATAAATGTTTATTATTCATGCTAGAATTGTATTATCCGGAAACATAATACTTGTGTGAATACATAGACAAACTAAACGTCACTAGTATGCCACTACTTGACTAGCTCGTTAATCAAAGATGGTTATGTTTCCTAACCATAGACATGTGTTGTCATTTGATTAACGGGATCACATTATTAGGAGAATGATGTGATTGACATGACCCATTCCATTAGCTTAGCACCCGATCGTTTAGTATGTTGCTATTGCTTTCTTCATGACTTATACATGTTCCTATGACTATGAGATTATGCAACTCCCGTTTGCCGGAGGAACACTTTGTGTGCTACCAAACATCACAACATAACTGGGTGATTATAAAGGAGCTCTACAGGTGTCTCCAAAGGTAAATGTTGGGTTGGCGTATTTCGAGATTAGGATTTGTCACTCCGATTGTCGGAGAGGTATCTCTGGGCCCTCTCGGTAATGCACATCACATAAGCCTTGCAAGCATTGCAACTAATGAGTTAGTTGCGAGATGATGTATTACGAAACGAGTAAAGAGACTTGCCGGTAACGATATTGAACTAGGTATTGAGATACCGACGATCAAATCTCGGGCAAGTAACGTACCGATGACAAAGGGAACAACGTATGTTGTTATGCGGTCTAACCAATAAAGATCTTCGTAGAATATGTGGGAGCCAATATGAGCATCCAGGTTCCGCTATTGGTTATTGACCGGAGACATGTCTCGGTCATGTCTACATTGTTCTCGAACCCGTAGGGTCCGCACGCTTAAGGTTTCGATGACAGTTATATTATGAGTTTATGAGTTTTGATGTACCGAAGTTAGTTCGGAGTCCCAGATATGATCACGGACATGACGAGGAGTCTCGAAATGGTCAATACATAAAGATTGATATATTGGACGGCTATATTCGGACACCGGAAGTGTTCCGGATGATTTCGGAGAAAACCGGAGTGCCGGAGGGTTACCGGAACCCCCCGGGAGAAGTAATGGGCCTTATGGGCCCTAGTGGAGAGAGAGAGGGCGCCCAGGGTGGGCCGCACACCCCCTCCCCTCTGGTCCGAATTGGACTAGGAGAAGGGGGGCGGCGCCCCCTTTCCTTCTCCCTCTCCCCCTTCCTTTCCCCCTCCTAGTAGGAGTAGGAAAGAGGGGAGTCCTACTCCTAGTAGGAGGAGGACTCCTCCTCCTTGGCGCGCCCTAGGGCCGGCCGGCCTCCTCCCCTTGCTCCTTTATATACGGGGGCAGGGGGCACCCCTAGACACACAAGTTGATCCACGTGATCATTTTCTTAGCCGTGTGCGGTACCCCCTTCCACCATACTCCTCGATAATATTGTAGTGGTGCTTAGGCGAAGCCCTGCGACGGTAGAACATCAAGATCGTCACCACACTGTCGTGCTGACGAAACTCTTCCCCGACACTTTGCTGGATCGGAGTCCGGGGATCGTCATCGAGCTGAACATGTGCTAAAACTCGGAGATGTCGTAGTTTCGGTGCTTGATCGGTCGGGTCGTGAAGACGTACGACTACATCAACCGCGTTGTCATAACGCTTCCGCTGTCGGTCTACGAGGGTACGTAGATCACACTCTCCCCTCTCGTTGCTATGCATCACCATGATCTTGCGTGTGCGTAGGAATTTTTTTGAAATTACTACGTTCCCCAACAGTGGCATCCGAGCCAGGTTTTATGTTGATGTTATATGCACGAGTAGAACACAAGTGAGTTGTGGGCGATATAAGTCATACTGCTTACCAGCATGTCATACTTTGGTTCGGCGGTATTGTTGGAGAAAGCGGCCCGGACCGACATTACGCGTACGCTTACGCGAGACCGGTTCTCCCGACGTGCTTTGCACAAAGGTGGCTAGCGGGTGACAGTTTCTCCAACTTTAGTTGAACCGAGTGTGGCTACGCCCGGTCCTTGCGAAGGTTAAAACAGCACCAACTTGACAAACTATCGTTGTGGTTTTGATGCGTAGGTAAGATTGGTTCTTGCTTAAGCCCGTAGCAGCCACGTAAAACTTGCAACAACAAAGTAGAGGACGTCTAACTTGTTTTTGCAGGGCATGTTGTGATGTGATATGGTCAAGACATGATGCTAAATTTTATTGTATGAGATGATCATGTTTTGTAACCAAGTTATCGGCAACTGGCAGGAGCCATATGGTTGTCGCTTTATTGTATGCAATGCAATCGCTGTAATGCTTTACTTTATCACTAAGCGGTAGCGATAGTCGTGGAAGCATAAGATTGGCGAGACGACAACGATGCTACGATGGAGATCAAGGTGTCGCGCCGGTGACGATGGTGATCAGCGACGGTGCTTCGGAGATGGAGATCACAAGCACAAGAAGATGATGGCCATATCATATCACTTATATTGATTGCATGTGATGTTTATCCTTTTATGCATCTTATCTTGCTTTGATTGACGGTAGCATTATAAGATGATCTCTCACTAAATTATCAAGAAGTGTTCTCCCTGAGTATGCACCGTTGCGAAAGTTCTTCGTGCTGAGACACCACGTGATGATCGGGTGTGATAGGCTCTACGTTCAAATACAACGGGTGCAAAACAGTTGCACACGCGGAATACTCAGGTTATACTTGACGAGCCAAGCATATACAGATATGGCCTCGGAACACAGAGACCGAAAGGTCGAGCGTGAATCATATAGTAGATATGATCAACATAGTGATGTTCACCAATGAAACTACTCCATCTCACGTGATGATCGGACATGGTTTAGTTGATTTGGATCACGTAATCACTTAGAGGATTAGAGGGATGTCTATCTAAGTGGGAGTTCTTAAGTAATATGATTAATTGAACCTAAATTTATCATGAACTTAGTACCTGATAGTATCTTGCTTGTTTATGTTTGATTGTAGATAGATGCCCGTGTTGTTGTTCCGTTGAATTTTAATGCGTTCCTTGAGAAAGCAAAGTTGAAAGATGATGGTAGCAATTACACGGACTGGGTCCGTAAATTGAGGATTATCCTCATTGCTACATAGAATAATTACGTCCTGGAAGCACCGCTGGGTGCCAAGTCTGCTGCTGGAGCAACACCAGATGTTATGAACGTCTGGCAGAGCAAAGCTGATGACTACTCATAGTTCAGTGTGCCATGCTTTACGGCTTAGAATCGGGACTTCAACGACGTTTTGAACGTCATGGAAGCATATGAGATGTTCCAGGAGTTGAAATTAATATTTCAAGCAAATGCCCGGATTGAGAGATATGAAGTCTTCAATAAGTTCTATAGCTGCAAGATGGAGGAGAACAGTTCTGTCAGTGAGCATATACTCAAAATGTCCGGGTATAATAATCACTTGATTCAATTGGGAGTTAATCTTCCAGATGATTGCGTCATTGACAGAATTCTCCAATCACCGCCACCAAGCTACAAGAGCTTCGTGATGAACTATAATATGCAAGGGATGAATAAGACTATTCCCGAGCTCTTCGCAATGCTGAAAGCTGCGGAGGTAGAAATCAAGAAGGAGCATCAAGTGTTGATGGTCAATAAGACCACTAGTTTCAAGAAAAAGGGCAAAGGGAAGAAGAAGGGGAACTTCAAAAAGAACAGCAAGCAAGTTGCTACTCAAGAAAAGAAACCCAAACCTGGACCTAAGCCTGAAACTGAGTGCTTCTACTGCAAGCAGACTGGTCACTGGAAGCGGAACTGCCCCAAGTATTTGGCGGATAAGAAGGATGGCAAGGTGAACAAAGGTATATGTGATATACATGTTATTGATGTGTACCTTACTAATGCTCGCAGTAGCACTTGGGTATTTGATACTGGTTCTGTTGCTAACATTTGCAACTCGAAACAGGGACTACAGATTAAGCGAAGATTGGCTAAGGACGAGGTGACGATGCGCGTGGGAAATGGTTCCAAAGTCGATGTGATCGCAGTCGGCACGCTACCTCTACATCTACCTTCGGGATTAGTATTAGACCTAAATAATTGTTATTTGGTGCCAGCGTTAAGCATGAACATTTTATCTGGATCTTGTTTGATGCGAGACGGTTATTCATTTAAATCAGAGAATAATGGTTGTTCTATTTATATGAGTAATATCTTTTATGGTCATGCACCCTTAAAGAGTGGTCTATTCTTATTAAATCTCAATAGTAGTGACACACATATTCATAATGTTGAAACCAAAAGATGCAGAGTTGATAATGATAGTGCAACTTATTTGTGGCACTGCCGTTTGGATCATATCGGTGTAAAGCGCATGAAGAAACTCTATACTGATGGGCTTTTGGAACCACTTGATTATGAATCACTTGGTACTTGCGAACCGTGCCTTATGGGTAAGATGAAAAAAACACCGTTCTCCGGTACTATGGAGAGAGCAACAGATTTGTTGGAAATCATACATACAGATGTATGTGGTCCGATGAATGTTGAGGCTCGTGGCGGATATCGTTATTTTCTCACCTTCACAGATGACTTAAGCAGATATGGGTATATCTACTTAATGAAACATAAGTCTGAAACATTTGAAAAGTTCAAAGAATTTCAGAGTGAAGTTGAAAATCATCGTAACAAGAAAATAAAATTCCTGCGATCTGATCGTGGAGGAGAATATTTGAGTTACGAGTTTGGTGTACATTTGAAACAATGCGGAATAGTTTCACAACTCACGCCACCCGGAACACCACAGCATAATGGTGTGTCCGAACGTCGTAATCGTACTTTACTAGATATGGTGCGATCTATGATGTCTCTTACCGATCTACCAATATCGTTTTGGGGTTATGCATTAAAGACAGCTGCATTCACGTTTAAAAGGGCACCATCTAAGTCACCATCTAAGTCCGTTGAGACGACACAATCTGAACTGTGGTTTGGCAAGAAACCAAAGTTGTCGTTTCTTAAAGTTTGAGGTTGCAATGCTTATGTGAAAATGTTTCAACCTGATAAGCTCAAACCCAAATCGAAGAAGTGCGTCTTCATAGGATACCCAAAAAGAAATTATTGGGTACACCTTCTATCACAGATCCGAAGGCAAGATATTCTTTGCTGAGAATGGATCCTTTCTACAGAAGGAGTTTCTCTCGAAAGAAGTGAGTGGGAGGAAAGTAGAACTTGATGAGGTAACGGTAACTGCTCCCTTATTGGAAAGTAGTTCATCATAGAAATCTGTTCATGTGACTACTAGACCGATTAGTGAGGAAGCTAATGATGATGATCATGTAACTTCAGATCAAGTTACTGCCGAACTTCATAGGTAAACTAGAGTGAGATCCGCACCAGAGTGGTACGGTAATCCAGTTCTGGAGGTCATGTTACTTGACCATGACGAGCCTACGAATTATGAGGAAGCGATGATGAGCCCAGATTCCGCGAAATGGCTTGAGGCCATGAAATCTGAGATGAGATCCATGTATGAGAACAAAGTATGGACTTTGATTGACTTGGCCAATGATCGGCGAGCCATTGAGATTAAATGGATCTTCAAGAGGAAGATGGACGCTGATAGTAGTGTTACTATCTACAAAGCTAGAATTGTCGCAAAAAGGTTTTCGATAAGTTCAAGGTGTTGACTACGATGAGAGTTTCTCACTCGTATCTATGCTTAAGTCTGTCCGAATCATGTTAGCAATTGCCGCATTTTATGAAATCCAGCAAATGGATGTCAAAACTGCATTCCTGAATGGATTTCTGGAAGAAGAGTTGTATATGATGCAGCCGGAAGGTTTTGTCGATCCAAAAGGAGCTAACAAAGTGTGCAAGCTCCAGCGATCCATTTATGGACTGGTGCAAGCCTCTCGGAGTTGGAATAAACGCTTTGATAGTATGATCAAAGCATATAGTTTTATACAGACTTGCGGTGAAGCCTGTATTTATAAGAAAGTGAGTGGGAGCACTACAGCATTTCTGATAAGTATATGTGAATGACATATTGTTGATCAGAAATAATGTAGAATTATTCTGCAAAGCATAAAGGAGTATTTTGAAAGAAGTTTTTCAAAGAAAGACCTCGGTGAAGCTGCTTACATATTAAGCATCAAGATCTATAGAAATAGATCAAGACGCTTGATAAGTTTTTTCAATGAGTACATACCTTGACAATATTTTGAAGTAGTTCAAAAATGGAACAGTCAAAGAAAGAGTTCTTGGCTGTGTTACAAGGTGTGAAATTGAGTAAGACTTAAAGCCCGACCACGGCAGAAGATAGAAAGAGAATGAAAGTCATTCCCTATGCCTCAGCCATAGGTTCTATAAAGTATGCCATGCTGTGTACCAGATCTATTGTATACCCTACACTGTGTTAAGCAAGGGAGTACAATAGTGATCTAAGAGTAGATTACTGGACAGCGGTCAAAATTATCCTTAGTGGAATAAGCAAATATTTCTCAATTATGGAGGTGAAAAAAGGTTCGTCGTAAAAAGTTACGTCGATGCAAGTTTTGACACAGATCTGGATGACTCTAAGTCTCGATCTAGATACATATTGAAAGTGGGAGCAATTAGCTAGAGTAGTTCCGTGCAGAGCATTGTAGACATAGAATTCGCAAAATACTTACGGATCTGTATGTGATAGACCCGTTGACTAATATTATCTCACAAGCAAAACATGATCACACCTTAGTACTCTTTGGGTGTTAATCACATAAACGATGTGAACTAGATTATTGACTCTAGTAAACCCTTTGGGTATAGGTCACATGACGATGTGAACTATGGGTGTTAATCACATGGTGATGTGAACTATTAGTGTTGAATCACATGGCGATGTGAACTAGATTATTGACTCTAGTGCAAGTGGCAGACTGAAGGAAATATGCCCTAGAGGCAATAATAAAGTTATTATTTATTTCCTTATATCATGATAAATGTTTATTATTCATGCTAGAATTGTATTAACCGGAAACATAATACATGTGTGAATACATAGACAAACAGAGTGTCACTAGTATGCCTCTACTTGACTAGCTCGTTAATCGAAGATGGTTATGTTTCCTAACCATGAACAAAAGAGTTGTTATTTGATTAACGGGATCACATCATTAGAAGAATGATGTGATTGACATGACCCATTCCATTAGCTTAGCACCCGATCATTTAGTATGTTGCTATTGCTTTCTTCATGACTTATACATGTTCCTATGACTATGAGATTATGCAACTCCCGTTTGCCGGAGGAACACTTTGTGTGCTACCAAACGTCACAACGTAACTGGGTGATTATAAAGGAGCTCTACAGGTGTCTCCAAAGGTACATGTTGGGTTGGCATATTTCGAGATTAGGATTTGTCACTCCGATTGTCGGAGAGGTATCTCTGGGCCCTCTCGGTAATGCACATCACATAAGCCTTGCAAGCATTGCAACTAATGACTTATTTGTGAGATGATGTATTACGGAACGAGTAAAGAGACTTGCCGGTAACGAGATTGAACTAGGTATTAAGATACCGACGATCGAATCTCGGGCAAGTAACATACCGATAACAAAGGGAACAACGTATGTTGTTATGCGGTCTGACCGATAAAGATCTTCGTAGAATATGTGGGAGCCAATATGAGCATCCAGGTTCCGCTATTGGTTATTGACTAGAGACGTGTCTCGGTCATGTCTACATTGTTCTCGAACCCGTAGGGTCCGCACGCTTAAGGTTTCGATGACAGTTATATTATGAGTTTATGAGTTTTGATGTACCGAAGGAGTTCGGAGTCCCGGATGAGATCGGGGACATAACGAGGAGTCTCGAAATGGTCGAGACGTAAAGATCGATATATTGGACGACTATATTCGGACATCGGAAAGGTTCCGAGTGATTCGGGTATTTTTCGGAGTACCGGAGAGTTACGGGAATACGTATTGGGCCTTATTGGGCCATACGGGAAAGAAGAAAAAGGGCCTCAAGGGTGGCCGCACCCCTCCCCTTGGTCTGGTCCGAATTGGACTAGGGAAGGGGGGCGCCCCCTTCCTTCCTTCTCCTTTTCCCTTCCTCTTTTCCTATTCCATATGGGAGGTGGAATCCTACTAGGACTAGGGAGTCCTAGTAGGACTCCACACTTGGCGCGCCCCTTCCTAGGGCCGGCCTCCTCCTCCCTTGCTCCTTTATATACGGGGGCAGGGGGGCACCTCTATACACACAAGTTGGTCCTCGTGATCGTTTTCTTAGCCGTGTGTGGTGCCCCCCTCCACCATAATCCTCGATAATATTGTAGTGGTGCTTAGGCGAAGCCCTGCGACGGTAGAACATCAAAATCGTCACCACGCCGTCGTGCTGACGGAACTCTTCCCCGACACTTTGCTGGATCGGAGTCCGGGGATCATCATCGAGCTGAACGTGTGTTAGAACTCGGAGGTGCTATAGTTTCGGTGCTTGATCGGTCGAGCCGTGAAGACGTACGACTACATCAACCGCGTTGTTATAATGCTTCCGCTGTCGGTCTACGAGGGTACGTAGACAACACTCTCCCCTCTCGTTGCTGTGCATCACCATGATCTTGCGTGTGCGTAGGAATTTTTTTGAAATTACTACGTTCCCCAACAGTGGCATCCGAGCCTAGGTTTTATGTGTTGATGTTATATGCACGAGTAGAACACAAGTGAGTTGTGGGCAATATAAGTCATACTGCTTACCAGCATGTCATACTTTGGTTCGGCGGTATTGTTGGACGAAGCGGCCCGGACCGACATTACGCGTACGCTTACGCGAGACCGGTTCTCCCGACGTGCTTTGCACAAAGGTGGCTAGCGGGTGACAGTTTCTCCAACTTTAGTTGAACCGAGTGTGGCTACGCCCGGTCCTTGCGAAGGTTAAAACAGCACCAACTTGACAAACTATCATTGTGGTTTTGATGCGTAGGTAGGATTGGTTCTTGCTTAAGCCCGTAGCAGCCACGTAAAACTTGCAACAACAAAGTAGAGGACGTCTAACTTGTTTTTGCAGGGCATG